>NC_092875.1:392991331-393178831 GCF_028372415.1 Notamacropus eugenii
TTATTGAAGTTATTGTCACAATAAAACTAAGGTCTCTCACTCTTTAGGAAACCTTTAAAATACATTTTCATTTATTTTTATTTTTATCTATATTATTATTATTTAAATTTTAACTCTGCAGAGCATACAAGGCTAAGAAACATCCACACTGTTGGTACAAGGAGAATAAAGTAGCTAATTAGAATGGAAAAAAGAGAAACATTCTTTCCTCTGTAAACTACTTGGAGCTTGAGCTAATAGAAGAAGTGTGATATGGGTAAAAGAGGAAGGAAAGAGGAGAAAGGTGGAGAAGCTTTTCAAGATGCCCTGGCATAAGATCTGTACCCTACATCTGCTGGCTGCATCCTCACTATGAGGCTGATGGTGTCTTTGTTGTTATGTCTCAGAGTATGGCTAACTTTCATCTGAGACATATTCTCCTGACCTATCACTAACTCAATATCATACACCTCCAGCTCTGTCTTCTTCCTACTCTTCACTCTCTTCCTTTATGATGGAGCCTGATGGTATCTCTGTGATATGGGAAGGAGGACTCTATTAGTACCTTAACTTCCCTGCTGCTATCTTGTGCATTTTGGGGATAGTTCTCAATCTTAGCTTCTGTAAAGACCATATGTACACATCTGAAGTAAGTCTCTTAAGGACATGAGGTTTTGTCATAATGAAGAGTTAATCTTCCAGATGGAAATCTAGATACTTATCATTGACATATTCACGGATCCAATTTTAACACTTTTCAGACCCTTTTAGCACTGAAGCTCTGCTTGGGATTCATTACTTTCCACAGAGCACACCAGCTGTACCTAAGTTGGTGCTGTCCCTGGTTCTGAAGGGTCTAGATCTTCTAATTCATAATACTGCCAGCTGAGGATTTTACGACTGGTGATACTACACCTTTCATAAAGCTAATTTTGTGCTCAAGATTTTAAAAGTCATAATTTCAAGTCCAAATATTATTATTTTAAGTTTTGTTATTATTTTTAGTTACATTGTGATTCCAGTACCTAAAATTGTACTAACAAGAGAGAGAAGAGGGAGAGAGAGAGAGAGAGAGAGGTGTAATGAGTGAATTGACTGCGGAATCTTCTGTCATGAGACCGTGATTCAGATCCTTATTCTAATACTTACTAGATGTGTTATCACGAACAAGTTACTTAATCTTCCTGAGCCTCAGTTTCCTCCTTTGCAAAATTAGAAAGAGGGGAAGAATTATATGGTACATAAAGGACTTACCTCACAGTCAGAAAGATCTGGCTTAAAGTTCCTCTTCAGATACTTACTAACTGTGAAACCATGGGCAAGTCACTGAATTACACAGTGACTAAGGTAAGACTCTAAAACATGTTACCAATCTGCACTCATAGAGAGAGTTTCTGCACCAAGAATTCCCCTCCTAGGTGAAATCATCGGTATGGGATTAAAAAAAAAAAAAATGAAGAGATGAATGGTGCTACTAGTAGTGTCTACATCAAGAGAGTGCTGTGAGAAAAATGCTTTCACAAACTAAATGTACTACATAAATGTGAACATTACTATGTTATACTAGATAAAAATATGAAATATGAAGTTTTAATGGAGAGTTGACAAAACAATAATTTATTGAGAGAAGTTAGAATTTACAAATATTCAGAGTGAATCTTCATTTCTGTGAAGACAGTAAAATAGACTAGGTGACCTTCCTAAAGCGCTCCCTCAGACCTAAAAATCTTGTTCTAATTTGACTTTCTTCATAAGATTTTCATAAATTCTACCTTAGTCCAAATAAATTATAATGCATTGCAAACCTTGTAAGACAAAGCATTGCTGTTGTTGATGATTGATATAAATAAGAAACAAGGTAAAGGAAAATGTACTTGTCACTTTTTATATCAAGATATAAAAGATCTTAAGTGAGTATATAACATGGCATATTGGAAAGAGCCCTAGCTTGGAGTCAGAATATGGGCTTGAACATTGAATTAGACACTTAATAGCTTTGCAACTATGGGCACATGAGTTTTTGTGTTTTTGTTTTTAACAATTAAGTGTGAAGAATAATATTTTCACTTTTGTTTCACAGAGTTGTGATAAAGTCTTCTGTAATCCTTCAATATCATATACATATGTGTTATTATCATCATCCTCTTAATCTTGAATTGTCTCCAATTTGAGATTATTGAAAAGTAAGTCATATTTTGTAAGGCCTTAATTCAAGTACTACAGACACTTCTGATAGTCTAAATCCTTGGTTACTTCAACATATTCATGTTTCCTTAAGTCAAGTCAACCAATGTTTACTGATCATGTGCTTTATGTAGAACGATATGTGAGGCACTGTGTTAAATATGAAATTTAGATGATAGCCCTTGTCCTTAGTAGCCAAGCTAGTAGTGGGACATGACATACATAAATAATTAGAATATAAGATAGAGAGACTGTGAGGCATCGTAGATAGAACTGGCCTACAAGTAAAGAAAAAGCTAGATCTGAGTACTCTTTTTTCACACATTTTTTTCCATTTTGGTCACAATTTTGGAATAAAGCACTTTTTTTTCCAAAATGCTTTTATGATATCTAAGTAAAAATACTAACAGTGTTCCTCAGATCTACTAGACCTTGCCAAAAAGTAAATACACTAGTTGGCCATGATATGTTCTGGAAAAAGTCATGCTAGTTCTTAGTGATACCTCTTCCTTTTGTAACAATTCAATAACCATTTATAATAAAATATTCTAGAATTCAAGTCAAGTTTGACATATTATCTTCCACTTTTAAAAAATGAGACATCTCAATCGTCATTTTTAAACCTTTCTGAAGCCTTTGACACTGTCAATTACTTTCTTCTTTGACAATCTCTTCTCTCTAATTTTCTATGATACTAATCTATCCTGGTTTTCCTTCTACCTGTCTGACTGATCCTTTTCAGTTTCCTTTGCTGGATCTTCATCCAGGTCATACCCATTAAAGTTTGGTGTCCTCCCAGAGCTCTATCCTGAACCTTTTATTCTTCTCCCTCTATACTAATTTGCTTAGTGATTTCATCATCTCTCATGCTTTCAGTCATCATCTCTATGATGATTATTCTCAGATAAGCTGTGTCTTGTGTGTTCTTGGGGAAACAACCCAAACAACAACAAACCAACAGATGTGATCATAGAGCCATTGTCAGTAATCCTGAAATATCGTGTAAGATGGTTCTGGTACTATAAACAATCAATTAGTTTTGATTAAGCTCCTGCTATGTGCCAGGCACTGTGTTAAGTGGTAGCAATACAAAGAAGGACAAAGAAAGAAAAATAACAAAAATAAAACCCAGCTAGTCTCTGTTCTCAAAGATCCAGCCCCCTGTGGGGGCTACAACATGGAAACAACTATGTATGTGCAAGATATATATTGGAAATAATCAGCATTTAGGGATATCAGGAAAGTATCTTATAGAAGGCAGGATTTTAGCTGTGACTGGAGGAGGCAGAGATGAGAAGGGAGAATGTTTCAGGGACGGGGAAAAGCCAGTGAAAATTTCAGGAGTCTGAAATTGGAGTGTCTTGTAGGAAGAAGGCCAGTATCACTGGATCACAGAGTACATTATGGGTTTGGGGGAGAGAAAGTTAAAAAAAAAAAGATAGGAAAGGTAGGAGGAGAGCAGGTTATTCAGAACTTTGAATGTCAAATTGAGTATTTGATATTTGATCCTGGTCACAATAGGGAGCCTCTGAAGTTTATTGAGAAGGGTGTGTGTGAGAGAGAGAGAGAGAGAGAGAGAGAGAGAGAGAGAGAGAGAGAGAGAGAGAGAGAGAGAGAGAGAGAGAGAGAGAGATGGTCAGATCTGCATTTTAAGGAAATTAATGGCCAGAAGAGGATTGAGGTAGAAAGACCAATCAGTGGCCTATTAGAATAGTTCAGGTATTAAATAATGAGGGCCTCCACCAGAGTAGTACTATTGCTAAAGGAGAGAAGTGAGATTACAGAAGAGGTATTACAAAGGTAGAAATGACAGGACTTGACCACACTGATTGGTTATGGGGTGTAAGAGTGAATGAGGAGTAGAGGATGACACTTAGGCAGTGAGCTTGTGGAATTGGAAAGGTAGTGTACCCTCAACAGTAATATGGAAGCTCAGGGGAGAGAAGGATTTTTCAGGGGGAAGACACAAGGTTTAGTTTTGGACATGGTGGGTTTAAGATGTCTATAAGACATCCTGTTAGAGATGTCTAACGTGAATCTGGAGCTCAGGAGAGAGGTTAGGGTTGGGAAAAGGAGCTCTGAGAATAATCATCGTAGAGATGATGACTGAAAGCATGAGAGCTGATGAAATCACTAAGCAAATTAGTATAGAGGGAGAAGAATAAAAGGTTCAGGATAGAGCTCTGGGAGGACACCAAACTTTAATGGGTATGACCTGGATGAAGATCCAGCAAAGGAAACTGAAAAGGATTCAGTTCCCTCATCTGTAAATGGCTTCTGGCATCCTATCCAGGTCTACATCTACAATCATGTGACCTCTAGATTTGAAGAACCATGTTAAAATATTGGTAAACTAAATATTGCAAGTGCTGACAACCAGTGGAAAAAAAACATATTAAGTGGAGTGGGTAAAGGGAGAAAGACAAAAAGATATAAGATCAATCTATGAATTCCTTCTAAAAGGGATGGAAAGCTGAGAGGGGTAAAACAAAAATTGGTTAAGGAAAGAAGTAAAAGGGGAACTTGGAAATTCATCATCTCATCTTATTTTCCTAAGAAGAAGACAATGTTTTGTTAGCTTTTTTAGGGAGAGGGATAATTTTATCTTCATAGTGGTCCTCATTGTTATCACCATTATAATCATCATCATTATGTTAGAAATGGAAAGTTGATAGGTATTTATTTCAAACGTAGAGAAGATGCCTTCTCCCACACATAAAACCTGCTGTATAGTCAAGGAGATTGTAAGTTAACAGTGAAAGGAAACTTGAATGTTTGAGGAAACACTTGAAAGTGTTCTGTGAGACTTTTTCTTAGTATCTCTCCCACTCTCCTGTCTTCCCCTTCCGTTCTCTAAATCACTCTAGTAGTTTCTATATTCAATTCCTGGGTTGAACTCTGCTTTATTCTCATCTCCTTACTCATCTTCTCTGCATTTCCTTTTCTATCCTCCCCTCTCAGCTGCCTCCTCCAGAACTATGGTGTAGAACAGTGAAACTTCTATGTTGCTCTAGCTACAGAGCTGATACAGTGAATGGTTTGGGTAGGTCTGGATAACAAATTCTTTCCCACTCCCATCCCCAGCTCCTCTCCCCTCTTCCAAATCCTTTTATTCTTCCAGACCATACAGAGGTTTACACATTGAAATGCACTTACTTTCAATATCTAAATACTAAAGAATTAACCCATTTTTGCCTCTCCCCAGTGTGTCTAAACTGCAGGGTGCCAACTGGACACTAATTGCTTTCATCTGGTGGTGTTCCAGACAGCTCCTCAGAAGGAAGGAGCGCACATTCCTGGCACCAATTGGCTAATTCAATTTACTTCAACAGCATTAGCTCTGTCAGAATATTCATGAGCAGGAGAATGAGTACCAGTGGCAGCGGCAGGCAACAGCCACTTAGACTAGGGAAAGAGCAAGGGAGAAGAAGTGGTCGCTGCACCCAGCTCGGGAAGATCTGACCTGGACCACTCTGCATCACCATCCTCCACCTGGAGACTAGAGAGGGGAGTGACTGGGGCGCTAGTGGGCTTAGGGGACAATTTGGGGATTTCGACCTAACTCTTGAGGGCCCTCAGCAAATACTTTGGAAAAGATACAGAAGGGAGAGAGGCAGTGACACTTTTGGCGGAGTGGGAAGGTGGGGGCGGGGAGAAGTGAAACCAGTGAAAGAGAGGGAAAAGGAAAGCAAGAGACAGACGGAAAAGAAGAAAGAAACAGGGAAACGGACTTCCCAGAAACAGCTCTCTGTGGCCGGTGCAGTGATGTGAAGAGAGCTAGGCGCCCGGGGAGGGAGCCTCCGAGCCTCCGGGACTGAAGGTTTTCGGGGAGTCACTAGCTGGGAGAGGTAACGTCGCGGCTTCTGGGGTCTCCGCTTTCCCAAGGTTCGGGGCACAAGAATGGTCAGCTAGCATTGCCGCTCTATCTGGGCTGGGGATTGAGGAGGTCGCGCTGGGGTGGGGGGGTGGTGGCGGGGTGGGGGGGAGTGAAGCTGCTCTCGTCGCCTGCTACTCTGTGCTGCGGACAGGTGGGGGTGGGGGAGGACAGGGGTAGATGCTTTGTGGGGACTTCGATTTTAAAGATTTTTTTGTAAGTATTTAAAGCGCTTTGTGACCTGGGGAGAAGGAGCCTGCGATCTGCGCTATCCCGTAGCTGCAGGGGTGGAGGGTGGGGAAAAAATTTAACAAACAGCAGTCAGGGTGGGCACAGGGTCGATCTGGGGTAGGTAAGGGACGTTGAGCTCCCGCCGTACTGAGAGCTGTGAGAAGGGAGGCATCTGGGCTCTGGCCTCAACTTTCCAATCTGGCGGCAGCGTCTCCACTCTGCTCACTTAAGGAGCAATGGGTGGCAGCTGGGTAGAGCCACATTTAGAGTTGCCCTCCCTCAGAAAAGGCAGAGAGTGAGACTTTGGCTCTGGAAATAGGTGGAAGGTCCAAGTCAGGAAGCTTTCTCTCTTTCGGACTGCCTGATATGAGTTTGAAGGCTGCGATGCCATTCCAATGTCTCTTTTCTGAGCTGGGCTGGATTGGATGAGGAGGGACGAGGTGGGCTTGTCACGCACTCTCCGCTTCCCTGTCACCTGCAGGACCAAAGCCAAACTCCCCTACCATTGTATCTTGCTCCCGGTAAAGAAGTCTACGAGTTGGCGATTGGGGTGGAGGGTGTGCATGGGAAACTTTCAGGCTTACAAAAGCAAACCTGCCGTGGGTACCAAGCATGCCCAGTGCTGATTATTCCACCCGCCTAGAAGCTGGAGCGTTTTCCAGGATATCTTAAGTGCTGAGAGGAAAATAGAAAGAAAACCTGGGAAGACGAGAACGCATCTTGTTCAGGAGGTGAACGGAATCCCAGGCAAGCCACAAAAGATCAGGGATGGGGAAACTGGGGAGGACAGCACCCAAAGGGCTCTTACTTTATTTTACCAAATAAACATACATGCATACAATATTCTAAATAAACCACCTAGCGTCTCTCCCCACCTCTACCCGTGTCCATTTGTCCTCAATGTGCTAGTAAATCTACCACTGGCAAAAATCGCCCCTGATTATATAGGGATTCACCCAGAGTTCATGTCCATTCAACAAAACTATTATACTGATACTTTTCCAAAACTGTTTTCCCCCTTGTCTCCTGTCATCCCTCATTAGATTCCTAAATCCTTCCCACTACTGATAGTTGACCCATAACATTGCTCCCTTTTATTTTCTCCGTTTACCCCTCAGTTCAACCTCAGAGAAGTGGAATTTTTACCAAAGGGTCACTGTGACTCTTGCAGTCCAACTGGGCATGCTCACTAGGCACAGTGAGCTTTGCTTGAAAATACAGAAGGAAGTCTGTGAATTGCACCTACAGCTTCTTGTCTCTAGAGAATCATAACTGTTCTTTAAGGACCCAGAATATATATGGCAGGAATATATGACAAGGGGAATGGGGTCAGGATAGTGGTGGTACTGAAAGAAAAGAATTAAAGTTAAGTAAGGTGGCCAGAGCTGAGGTCAGGTTTCCCTGTCTTTGCCAGTGAGCTTATGTTGCTGTTCCAGAGCAGAAAAAGAAAGGAAAAGAAAGAATGAAAGGAAAAAAGGAATCAAAAAGCACAGTGGGTATAAAGTATTATAGACTGTGAACCAGAGCTGGAACACTAGGTTTTACTTTGTACATATGTCACTGACTTTGAGAGTGACCTTTGGCAAGTAATTTTCCCTGTAAGGGTTTCAATTTTCCCCTATTTGAAAAATACAGTCTGTAATCCCTCCTTTCTAATATGACTATTGTGAGAAATGCTGAAATAAAATGAGGAGATTTTTGTATCAAAAATGTTTTGAACATCCTTGAAAATGACAATCCATCCATCCTAGTCCACCAAGAACTTCTAGACAAGTTTGCTACACTTGGGGTTAAAGACATTCATTTTTAGTATGCATGTCATGTGACAGTATAAAATTAAAATGGAAAAGGAAATTACAAACATAAAAATGACTTAGCATTCTTGACATTTTCGTGCATACTTGGAGAAATATTAACTTTCATTTGGGGAGATTTTCTGGGGGATTTAATCAGTGTTTATACTACTGAAACGCCCTCTCCAGTTTTCTCCCCTGTAAAATTTTATGACCCAGTTCTTCCCTGGAAAGCTGAGTGAATATAGTTACCAAGGATCACTCAAAGTATAGAAAGTGCAAGGGCTGGAGGTGTAGCCACATATAGAGAGGACAGTAGCATCCCAAGACAGTAGAAAACTCATCATAAATGGGGTTGGAACAGTACTGCATCATGTAAGCACAAGGTAGAGAGAGGGGTATCATCATTTGCTCTCTCCAAACCCCCAAATCCAAAAAGAAGTCATGCAGATATCTTGCCAAAAAGAAGCCACCTAAAGTTTTTGCTGTTTTCTTTCTGTCTCTGGTTATCTGTCAGCCTATCAAGAGTGATCTTTGACAGGTAATTTTCATTAAAGGCAGATGAGTTATTATTTATACGTCTGCCTTAGGTGAAATACAGCCCCTCCTCCCTCTTTTTTATTCTAACAAGAACAAGAAAACTTTTCACACATCCCATGATTTACCTGTGATTTTTTTTTTTAATACTCAAGCTTTGCGAAGCTCTGCAACTGTCTATGGGTGTGAGTAAATCGTTTTAAGTAATAAAACAAGCCATTGAAAAATGTGCTGAGGAAAAGTAGATATATTATGCCCTGGTGGAGAAGTTATTGAACACCTTTGAGTTAGAAAATGAGTAGTGTGGTAGAGTGGAAGTGATTCCCTTGAGTTTTCTCTCCAACCAAGCCAATGGTGGTATTTTTCTTTCCCTGATAGCTGTGGGCAACGTTTGGTTAAGTATTTTTACAATGTTGGACCTAAAATGGGTTTTGCCGGGTGTTGCTCTATGGAGTGAGGAAAAATGTAAAAAGATACGGAAGGAAGAGGCCCAATGGATAGAACATAAATCAGTCACAATATATGGGGGGATGATGAGAATAGGTCTTTTCACCCTAAAAAATGCCCACTTTGGAAGAAAAAGAAGGCTGATTATTGGCATCCAATGCTGAAACCAAGGCAGCTGATACTGAGACGAGCCAAAGGGTGCAGTTTTTCTTAGTTTAGAAACAGCAAGACAGCCTCTGCCAAAGATCGCTGTAAACACTGAATAAAGATTTCATTGTGGGTTGGTGTGACTAGAATAATTAGACAGTTAATTGTTCATTCTGATCTGGCAGCGCTATAATCATTAGTGCACAGTAAAAAAAAAAAAATGAGAGTGAGAGAAAAATAGAAAAGTAACATTTATCACTTTTATCTTCACTTGTTTTACTCTACAAGTACTTTAGAAAAGCTCAAATGAGTCCTGGTCTATTTTAAAAAGCAGTATCCATAGAAAATGGTCACATGGAATTGACTTATTTCTCTGCCATTTTTCCCCTCCAAGTTTCAGTCTGGACATAGTTAAGAGTGAGTGGCTCTGTTTAGGATTTGGGGGCTTCCTGTCTTTCTTTTTTGTTCCCATTTCCATAAGATGGAAAATTTCAACTATGAACAATTAATGAATTTTAGCTGTATCTGTACTTTAGTGTCAGCCCAGCAGGAATAAAAGCAAATACCATTTCTAATGCTGCTTGAACACTTTTCAAAGAACTATACCAGATTTTTTCTTAGCAATAAATCTTTTCTTTTTGATGTTTGTTTTTGTTTTTTACTCCAGAAGAAATTGCTTGTAGCAGTTACTTCTCCACATTAAATTGGAGAAGTAACCTCCCCTATATCCTTATAGCTGCTTTTGTGACCAAAAAAAGTGCTTTAAGTGGTAAAAATAGCTTAGCATATTCCCATCACCAACAGTAAACTGTGACATTGATATTAACTAAGAGATAGCTAAGATGCTATTGTCAAAGATTCTTTCCTACATAGCTTGTGAAGAATTAGAAGTGGGCAATGGAAATAAGGAGAAATAGATACTTTCCAAAATTTAAGTATCCCAAGGCAGAGGAAAAAAGAAGAATTCTACAATTACTGAATCTTGATACACATTGATTTCTGATTTGGATATGGACTTGTTGGTGCAAAGTACTCAACTTTAGAGAATCTTTAAGTGTCAGTGCTAAATCTTAATTCTTCTGAGAAGGAATCCCTATGATATTGGGAGAGATGAATTGATTGTCAATGTCAATACCAATGAATGGATAGTAAGGGAAGGATAAAAAATTTTCCCATATCTCTGATTCTTGAAGCATATTTCCTAGCTTTGGATGAAAGATGCAAAACTATCTTGCCATTCTTTCATGTGACGCCCAAAGGATTTGACAAGAAGGCAGAAAAGTTTGTTGAAGGACAAACACACACATATAACAATTGGCAAAATAACGATCTCTTAAGACTAAGTTGTACACATTGCTGCTTGTAATTAAAAAATGCTAAAACATATTGCCATGCTAAATTCTAGTCAGACATTATTCTAATAGGAAAGTTAGTATGTCCCAATTTAATTGCTACTTATGTTTTACTAAATGGTCTTTCAGGACAAACTGCCACTCTCATACTTTAGTACAAGTGCTGTCTAGTTAAGAACATTTTTGATTGTATATAGATTAATTCAATTTTAGAAAACTGGAAGCATTAAAATCGGAGGCTTACCCAAAGTTCTTTGTGATATACAAACTGTCTAACCAACCTCAAAATATTTTTAATCAAAAAAAGTTCAGAAAGAATTATGATAACGTTTGGTATGTGGATACATTCCTATGCTGGCAATGTAGGTACTGAAGCTGGGGGGAGGCAGGGAAAATGATGGCAATACTATCCAGAGAGGGCAGAATGGTGCAGGAAAAATGAAACCCCAAAGTTAGAGGTGACATTGGTTTCATTCCATGTCCTTAGTATGTGAAAAAGTAAAAGAAGGTAAGACATCTTTAAGACACAAGAGAATCTTGCCTTTCATCAAGATTTTTGACAACCTTAATCAAAACTTGATTCATTTTGCAAACTCTTTAAGGGCAAAGACAAGGGTCCTCTACTTTTTGGAATCCACTGATAAGACCAGGAGAGAGTCCTGAATATTTTGTTGTAAATCAAAACAATCTAATTGAAATGGCAAATTCAAAAGACTTTACACCATTCTCTGTACTGCATATTGTTACTAACTATATTCATGGGAGATTGTTGTTCTTTTAAATGATGAAAAGCAAGAGACATGTGGTCCTGACTGACAGTAAAAATCATAATCATTTCTATTAGAGTCTCAGGGGACAGTAGGAAACGATTGCTTCAGTTACAAGTCCCTGTTTGATTTTTCCCCCGTTGAGTTGTACTTAAATGCTGAATGTGCTATTGTACAGAGAAGTTGCTTGAAATGCACACTACATCTCCATAATAAAATTGCATTGTCACAGATACAATTGTTATTCACAACAAGTAATTGTAGAAACAGATTCCATCCCTTTAAGTACTGAGTCTTAGTCAAGCCAATTATGACTGAATTACTGCATGTTGTCTGCTGTATCAACTAATTAAAGAGTAATTAATAAAATGATAATTTCATTCCATGGAAATGCCTACATCTGGTTGTCATACAGGAGTTTGTTTGTCTTGTGGTTAAATAGCCAGACCCTACAATATGTGACTACAACATTTTGTGCAGAACACCTGTCAGGACAACAGGAATTTAAGCCTTTGGTACCTTTAATATCAGTTACAGTATGTTTGCTGTTCTTTAATCTTCACATTTACTTATCCTATAAGTAAAACAATACATATTAATAATACATTTAAAATTTGAAAAAACTCATAAAGAACTGAAGAATAAAATGGGCAAATCATTGGCCCTTCAGATGTTTTGTTCTTTGTTTTCAGGCTTGACCTAAGTTCCAAGGATAAGATGGCCCTTGCGTATTTCCTAGTGGATGAATGGTACATGGTGTAATGTGTTGGCATAATTGAAAGTTTCTAATCAAGAAAAAAACCAGGATAGAATTAGCATGGAGATTCAATTATCCCTTATTCCCAAAGAGAGCTGTTTTTAAGGATTAGAGTTAAGTTGTGGTCAAAACAGCATGGAGAAATCTGCATTTCAGCCTTCTTGCCCTGGAGCCAACATCTCTGATTATTACCAAAGTTTAGTTTTCAAGGTTCCCATTTCAGACTGATAATTTAAGATCCCAAAAATGATTTTTAAAAGATTTAAAAATCTCCTTATTTATGTTGTGGTACATACATATGTTTTACATGAACTTTAAATTTATATATTGAAATTTTGTAAATATTATATACATGTGTGTATGTGTATGTATCCAAAATAAGCATATATGCAGGTTATATTTCATTACAACTGCATTATTCACTTTTAACACTCAAAATATATGTTTCTTCCTCTGAGCTCTTCAGTGAATCAACCCTTAGAATTATTTTGCAGCTGCTGTCTGTAATTTTTAACAGAGACCAAAAATAAATCACTTAGGTTCTTCTAAATTCAACAAAAACAAATGTTGTTTAATATGAATAATTATGGAAACATCATAATGAAAGCATGAAGGAACATGTGTAAATGAACACTTTTGTCTTTGCATGAAACTTGAATATCCACCATTCAAACATTTTGAACAAATATTTGGAGTAGTGAGGATTCTGATCATCACATAAGGTCATATATTGAGTTCTGGGCTTGACAAGCACAAATTATTGTCTATTTATTTCTGTGGTATGTGTCTAATGCTTGTTATGCTCATCGGTCTTACTATTCCTAGTTTGTAGGAAGGGCTGTGACAGATATTGAAAGAGAGAGAGAGAGAGAGAGAGAGAGAGAGAGAGAGAGAGAGAGAGAGAGAGAGAGAGAGAGAGAGAGAGAGAGAGAGAGACTGAGCACAGGTGAGTCAACAAGGTGTGATGACTTACTCTCAAAAATAGTCCATAATTTTTATATTCCATTGACATATAGTGCCCAGGAAGTGCTAGTTCCACCAAGGGATATGCCTGCTTTAAACCACACTTGGATAACCGTGTTCAGTGCGGCTATTCTATGTTAAGGATGTTGATAAACTGTAGTTTTTTCAGAGAATGACAAGTAAGGAATCTTAAAGTCATGCCATATGAAAAAAGTGGAGCTATATAGTCTAGAACAGAGGAGGTGTTGTGGTGATATGGTGATTCCATTATAGCTACTTTTAATTTTTGAAGAGCTGTCATGTGGCTAAACAATTCATCTTAATCTGCATACGATTAAGATGAGCCTAAAACCGATGGGGTTACAAGAAGGCAAATTGTAACTCAATGCAATGAAATTTTAAACAATTGGAACTTTCCAATTAAGCAACAGCCTTTCTTCCAAAGTAGTGCCCTCCTTATCACTTGGAGTGCTCAATTATAGGCTTGATGATCCCTTGTCCGGCATGAAATGGGAGGTAATATGAGATGAACTCTAAAGTTCTCCTTGCTAGGATTTCTTAACTCTATGGAATATCTAGAAATAAACATTTTCTTATTAATTTATTTTAACTCTTTTTTAGGAAGAAAAGAAGTTATAATTACACCTAAGTTGTCCATTAATAAGCAAAATCTCTTAGAGATATCCCTATGAATAAAGATTTTAGACTTATAAACAAGATTATCTAACAATAAAATGCTAATATTTTAGTACTGGCATTTTTAATGTCATTTTTTAACCATCAAAATGTCAATTAAAATCAGCTTTAGCATTAAGGTTATTCTCCTATCGCCAAACATTTTCAGAGGCCTCTAAGTGAAATTGAAATATAACAAATAATTATATTTGGAATAATAATCATTGAGGAGTCATTACAAAATAATCTTTTTGTCAGCTCATCATGTCAATGGAATGTTTTATAGTGCTAAGCATTTGCTAATCAAATTATTCATAATCAAGATGATTCAAAATTATGCACCATTAATTTGTGCTTTATCCTTACATATACTTAATAGATTTCTTCATTATACCACCACCTACATTATCTCATTTGGTTTTCATAGCAATCCTGTCAAGTAGGCAAGTATAGCTATTATCATCTCTATTTTCCAAGTGAAGAAATGAAAGCTCAAAAACAAAATAGCTAACTTGTCCAGTGTCATACAAGGCATTTGTGTAAAACCAGGAACAGAGCTCATTGCTTTTTCCAATAACCTATATTACGCCTTGCGCATAGTAGGATCTCATTGAATAAATAAATGAATGTTGTAGACACAACACTTAAAGATATCTTGCATTCAAAAGGAAAAAAAAAATTTTAAGATCACTAAAAAGTCTTTTTTTTAAGCTTTCATTGTTTTTGGAAGTATATGTTACTTTAGCATGTCTTTCTTAAAAAGTTTGGATATAATATTCTTTAAAATCATTTTATGCTGAATGGTCACAGGTTAACTACACTTGTGGATAATAGAACTTAGAATAGGAAATCATCTCAGTGGTGATATAATCTAAATCCTCCATTTTACAATGAGTGAACTGAGGACCAAAGAAAAATAGTGACTTGCCAATAGTCACACAAATAGTCAAGATTTGAAATGTCTACACGAAGTTGCAAATCAAGATAAATGAGGAGAGATTCTAACCAACCTTGATAATTTCAAATGAGCAAGTTTGCATCTTAGAGTTTAAAAAAAAAAAACCAACTTTCAGATATGATTGCTCACACTGATCTTTGAAAAACTGTGAAGAATAGGAGTGGTACAATAGGATTAAAGAATGTCACATAACCTTACTTTCAAAAGGGCAAGAGATTATAAGGAGCTTGGCTTCCTAGAAGAGTACTTGAATGTATTATTAAAGAAATGATTAATAAAAATCTAGAAAGTGAAGGAGTAATCAAAAGAATTAGCATAATTTCATCAAGAACATATCATGGAAGACTAAACACTCCTCTTTTTTTTTTTATCAGGGATTGATGGATCGAAAGAATGTGGTAAACACAGTTTACCTAATTTTCAGAAAAGAATTTAATAAAGCCTCTAATGCTATCCTTGTAGACAAGATGGAGAAAAATTGAATAGATAATAGTATAAGCATATAGGTAGGCACTTATGAAACTCGTTGAAAAATTAGACATAAAGAATAATTCCTAGTGAGTTGATATCAGCTTGGAGGGAGGTTTCCATTAGAATGCCCTCGCAATCTATTTTTGGCTTATGCTATTCAATATTTTTATCAATGACTTGTATAGAAGCATAGATCAATCAGTCAATCAACTATGCTAGGCACTATAGTTGCAAAATGTAAAAATGATAGTCCTTGCCCTCAAGAAGCTTATCATTGAATGGAAAAAAGACAACACATAAAAAGAAGCTGAAAATAAGGTTTGGGGAACAAGAGGAAGAAAGTATGAGCACAGGGGTGATGGAGAAGTCCAAAAGAGTGCAGAGATAGATGGCAAAAGAGGAGATTGCTGGCTTAGATGCCTTTCTTATATGGAGGTTTTGGTATTCATGGCTATGCCCTCTAATGAAAGGAGGAAAAGGCACTGATCGTGTGTGATTAATAAAGCTGATTGAGTCTTTCAGGATAACAATATTTCCCAATAGTAGGATCTGGGGGCATAGATGGGATGTTTATCATATGTACAGATTTCACAAAGTTGAGATAGGCAAGAAATTCAAAAAAACAGATAAGTATCCAAAATCTGAAAAAAAAAAAAATCCCTGACAGGGTGGAATGACAGACCAAATCTAATAAAAATGAATTTAAAAGGAATAAAAAAGGAATAACTGCAAAGTCTTACCAAAAAATAAACAAATTCCCAAAAATTCAACTTCAAAAGTAAAATATGAAGTGTTAGTATGCAACAGCTGTATACAAGTACTATGCAACAATTCTTATGAATAAGATCTGGAGAGTTTAGTGAAACCCAAATTCAATAAGAGTTAAATTAATATAGCAATCTACATATCTGAAACAACATTGGAGAGGAGAAAACAAGTAATTATTAAACACCTAGTATGTACCAGACACTGTGTTAGCACTTTTCAAATATTATCTCATTTGATCATCACAATAACCCAATAAGGCAGGAACTATTCTTATGCCCATTTTACAGTTGAGGAAACTGAGACAAAAAAGAGGTTAAGTCACTTGCCCAGGGTCACACAGCTAGTAAGCATCTGAGGTAAGACATGAATTCAGTTTTTCTTTTCTTTAAGTCTGGTATTTTATTCACTGTATCACCTGTCTAGTCAACATTAAGATAGGCATAAGGTCTAAAATGAAATACATGAAGTGTTCTGTTGTGAACTGTCATGGTCAAAATACATCTATGTGTTTAACTGTGCTCAGTTCAACTGTGTTCAATTCTGTAGTCCACGTCTTGGGGAGGATGTTGAAAAAAACTGACAAATGAGACACAGATATTTTGAAACGTAATAGAGAATAGAAGAGGGACTAGAAGATTTTTTAATAAAGTGAGAGTTTTGCTCTTTTAAATTCTGCCAGCAAACTTGACTTCAACTCCCAGCAAAATCCAGGATGTATTTAATTCTAATGAGATGGTTAGTGAATACCAAGAAAAGGAAGCAGTAATCACAAAAGGGTGAGCATGGTTTTATCTGGGAGAAGGTTTGCCAGAGTAAGCTTATTTCCTATATATATATACATGGTACAGTGTAGACTAGGGGAAAATTGTAAAAGTTTATCTCAATTTCAGTAAAGCTTCTATAATAAGGTCTTGAGACTTCATGGCATCCTGAGTTTTGTAGTTCAGAGATTTGGGATTTTTACCGTCGTGAATCATGCCTGGGAGTCCTTAAGAAAACACACAAAATCTGTAGTCTGAGAGGAAGGAATTGGAGCTGTAAAATTCGATCTGCAACAACAGTAGTGGGGACAAAGTGTCCCCAATCACTACTTGGGGATTAAAAGAACTAAACTAGAAAGAGCCTGAAAGAAAAAAGTGAAAGAAAAGCTGAACTTTGGCAGGGAAAGGAGAGATTTCAAAGGGTCTTTGGGCCTCCATGGACATCTCAGAACATAAGACTCAAACTGAAGCTAACGATTGTACCCATGTCTTCAAGAAATGAGAGAAATTACCAAAAAAGTCTGCTTTTTTTCATCCCTCACTTCTCCTTCCTGTGTTTTTCCAGTAACCAACACTAACATACTCTGATTTCTTCCTAAACATAAGCATTTCCCATGTCAAGATTTTTACCTCAAACATAAAAAGGATTGGAGCTAACTAGAGATAAATAAATATTTAAATTAGGCTAGAGAGCCAAACCTCTTTCTATATGTTAGGAATAAATAGCAGACATACACACATACATATATACATACACACATACATATATATATATATACATATATACACACACCCATACATATAAATGTGTATATATATGCATATGTGTGTATATATGCACACACACATATAAATATATGTAAATATATTTGTGTGTTTATTCATTTGTTTATTAAAGGTTTACAATGTGCTAGGCACTGTGGCAAAAAATGGGGATACAAACACAACTCAGACAGTCTTCATCCTTAAGTGAAGGGTCCATTCTAACAGAGCAAGGCAATGCATAAATGCAAGCTCAGAAATAAGGAGGTTGCCCCTGTAGACAGCTAGGTGGTACAATGGATAGAGCACTGGTCCTCAAGTCAACTAACTGTATGATAATGGATAAATCACTTAATCTCTCCCTCAATTTCTTCAACTATAAAATGGGATAATAGTAGCTACTTAATAGACTGGTTGAGAAAATCAATTGAAATAATATTTGTAAGGCACCTGTTAAGCTGTAGGCAATTAATAAATGTCTGTTTCTATTCTTATAGCGTGCAACTTCATGTTGTGGAAATGAACTTGGATTGTTCTAATTGGAAGCTCTATGACCATATTAACACATTTTCCCCCCTCTAATACAAACTTTGTAAACTAGAGAAAGATGCCACATGAAC
Source organism: Notamacropus eugenii (assembly GCF_028372415.1). NCBI lineage: Eukaryota > Metazoa > Chordata > Mammalia > Diprotodontia > Macropodidae > Notamacropus > Notamacropus eugenii. Next base: position 393,009,378 of record NC_092875.1, read on the forward strand.
CTGAAGGCCATTATATTGCTTCAGCTTTAAAAGTGAGCTAGTTATTGCAAAAGGGTGATGAAATCTCCAGAGAGAAAAAGGTAGGGGGAAGAGGTCAATGGTCAGAGAAAAAAACCATACCACCACCCACAAACTACTCCCCATGGAGAAAATAGGAAAAACCTGGGAAAGATTCAGCTCTGCTCCTACCCAGCATGGAGGAAAAAAACATAAAAGATTTATTTCTGACCAACTCTGCCTTCCACAATATTTGCTGGTACTACACTTTGATAAAAATTGCTCTTGAGATTCTCGTGGAAAGGGTGGAGAGATTTGATCTGGACAATGGTAAAATTAGATGAATTTGGAAAATGTTAAAATCCAAAAAAATTGCTACCAATAGTTTGATGTAACTTTGAGTAGAAGTCTACAGTAGGATGCCCCATAGACTTGTGCTATTTAAGATATTTTTATCAATGATTTGAATAAAGGCATAGAAAGCATGCTTATCAAATTTGCAGACAACTTTAAGCTGGAAGGATTGGGATCCCCAAAAAAATGTTGCTAAGTTAGGACATTGGACAGAATCTAGTAAGATGACATTTAATACAGATAAACATAAAAGTCTTCTGTTACAGATAAACTTCACAAGTATGAGATGGGGAGGGGAAGCATTACTAAATAACATTTCATCAGAAAATAAATCAAGGCAGTGTAGTAGATTTCAGGCTTTATATGAGTAGCCTGTAATATAGTAGCCAAGAAAGAAAATGTAACCTAGGGGTGCATCCAAACTTGGTTTGATATACAGAACTAGGGAGGTGACCAATCTATCATTGCCCTATTTTTTTTCTCCAAATCAAAACAAGTGTGCAGCAATTCTAAGTACCACATTTTTTGAAAGAATGCTGACATACTAGAAGGTTCCCAGAAGAGTGGAACCTTAATGAGGAAGTGCTTTGAGTTCATGACATATGGAGATCCATTGAAGAAACTAAAAGCACCTACTCTAAAGAAAAATTTTAAGAATCATATCTTTAAGTACTTGAGGACCTGTCATGTAGAATAATGGTGTCAAATTCAAATAGAAATGGAGGCCACTAATATGTACAGAAGGTTCCTTCCTTTTAGCTGCATATTGACTTTTAAAACTTAATATTATCTATCTCTTATTACATTTTTATTTATTTTAATATTTCCTCATTATATTTTAATATTGTCCCTGAGTACCCAAGAGTGTTATAACCCTATGAATCATGCGTTTTACACTTCTTATGTTAAAAAAGGATTAGACTTGTTTTGCTTCACTCCAGAGGGTAGAATGGGGACAAAGGAGTGATGAATGAAAATTTCTTATGGCTAGATTTAATTAAAAAACAAACAAATGTCTAATAACATTTGATTAAGACCTATGAAATAGGGCATCTGGCAATTTCTTGATTTTCAGATTATCTTCCCAAAACTAAAGCGACTTTAAAAACTATCAAAAAAAACTATCAAAAACACTGTATCTACCCTTGTTAAAGATGACTTAGTTGAGTACTTCCATTTTTAAAAATTAAACTTGATGACTTCGAACATCCACAGATAATCATTATTTTTCTTGAAATATGAATTTCTGGGACAATGGAATTGTTCATTAAGGTATAAATACCTAAACACTCTTCAAAGATGTTTTGGTTGATTTGTCATTTTGGATTAGACGCATGGTATAGAACCTGCTACTAGAACAAATAGTGGTAAATGTATTGTCAAGTGACAAAAATGTGTTTTTCACTGATTTTACATGCCTTTTTTCTCAAGCATGTAACACAGCACCTTGTACAGAGCACATGCTTAATAATTAATATTGGATTCTTAACATTGGATTGGATAAGATGGATTGGTTTTAGCACTATAAAAGATGTTCTGTAGTTTGTAGAATTAGAACCTAGGTCTTTAGGCTACAAAAGACTGGTGAGAAAACAATGTAATTGATTTTTTTTTATTTTTATGGATGGATGCAGGAAGTTTCTCATGGTCACACTTGTTTAGAAAATAGACATGCCTCTCATAACGGTAGTTATTGAGGGCTACAGAATAGTGCTTAGAGTGGTTACCTTGCTTTTCAGATTATCTTCATAAGATAAACTTTACTTCAAACCACTGTCAAAAATAGAGTGCTGGAAATGGTTTTTATCAGAAAACACCGGAGATATCCTCTTTACTAACACTTAGTTGAGAAACACTTTATATCTTCAAATTAAATCTAATGACTTGATCAGCTATAGGTAATTGTGCTTTGTTCCCACCACTTAAACATCTAAGCCTAGAAGGGCTTTTAGTAGCTACCATAGCCCCTGTGCTTCTATGCACATTTTACACTTTGTTGAAGTCCATAATGTTCAGCATTCTTGCGAACCATCACGATTAGAGCTGGAAGGGGTCAAGCTGCTTATCATCTGACTTAAAACAGCGTCTTAGGCAGCTCACTGCAGGGTAGTTGTTTTGCCAAAAGGCAGGAGGCATTGCAAAGATCTTCGCTTGCAGAGTTGAAAGGAAAGTCTGTTTCCTCAGCTGTCAATGATTGGTATCTTCTGCTCTTAACGAAGTAGTTGCGTGCCTCATGTTCGTAGCTCGTCCAGGCACATGTCGAAATAACTGGCTTGTTGAGCTTCTTACCATGACATTTACTCATCAGGGCACCATTTCACGATGTCAAATTGTTACTTGAAGAACATTTATATGACTTTGTGAAGTGGAATCGAGATTAGAACACTAATGTTTTATTCACTAGATTTTTACTGTATTTCTTAGGGGCAACCTTCATTTTTTTTCCCTTAAAGTGCCCTTGAAGTGAGAATTACTCCCCACTGTGAACCAAGCTATCCTTTCAGTGGAGATGTCCCAGAGTAAATGTTTCTATCAAGCTAAGATACATGAATGAAAGTGTGAAAAGTAATGAAGGTAAGCTTTAAATGGTAAAGAATCTCCCAAGGATGTCAGTAATGGCCATTTTTTTAAGGATATTGGACAAGAAGAGTCTGGAAAATGTTGCAGGAACACAGAAAAGTTCCATCTATTCAGGATTCATCAGCACAGAGCAGAAATTAAAGGATAAAGAGGTTCTATTAGCATTCAAGAATGCAATAAATAAGTAAGGGACACTACTGCTGCCATTTGATTGCTAGACTTTTCAAGCTACTTCCGTAAATGAGAAAGCATTGGTGTCTGTCTCTACCTCTGTCTATGGCTCCATGAGCTGGAACGGAATGAGAAATTCTGTTTCCTTGTGAAGCCATTAACAAATACAGCCTCGACAACTGGAGCAAGAAGATGTGATATACAACAAAAGAGGAAAGGAAATCCTTCTCCCTTTTTTAATGTTTCCTCTGTACTCTCAAGAAGGACTTCTGATGCTTTTATCCCATAACATATCAGCTTTAAACTAAAGAGATGTGCCAACACCTGTCCTGCAAACTAGACATGTCAAAGAATCAGTCAACAGGTGTAATGTGACCCATGTTTCTACAGGAAGCAGTTTAGAATGTAATTGAGAAATAGTTACCAAAATGAATTAGAAGACAATAAAATATAGATTATAGTAACATATGGCTTTCTAAGCCAATATGCAGCCCACAGGGACCCCTATATGCAACTTAATGGCCCCCATTTCTATTTGACTTTGACACCACTGCCCTAAACCATTACATTTTTAACTAAGCTACCAAAATAATGTCATGGATCTTTAAAAAAAGGGGGGGGGGCACAGAAAAACATCTAAATCACACTGACTACATTAAAAATAAGAAAGTGCTTTCAAAAGCTACAACCATATTGAACAATAAACAATTTATAAAAAGGAACCCAGAGAAATTGTTTTTTTTTAATTGAAGAATAGAGCTCGTGACAAGTATTCTTTATTTATAAGTAGCATATTTCATGGAATGGTTAAATAGTAAAATGTAATGCAAGTTAGACATGCACATTTCTCTTTTGGAGTTAGGCAAAAGGAGAAAGAACTTAGCACTTGGAGTGAAATTGAGGCAAACAAGCTTAGTTACATTGTTGCAGCTGACTTGGGATGATTCATACTCAGGGGGCTGGGGGGCAGAAGGAAACAAGGAAGGGAAAGAACAATGAATTCACCAATACCACGGATCATCAAAAATGATTCATGTTTGGCTCTGTAGTAAGTGTGTATACTTACTCGTGAATACAAGTATACCTGATGTTCTGGGAATTTGATTCAAATAAAATGGTCAAGTCACAGGAGCTAAGGAACTGACTTTGGACCAAAGACTGCTTAGACCTTTTCCTGAAGGGAAGGGCCTAGGTTAATTAACAATCACCCCAGAGTACTGTAGGTAGAGGTGTACCTACATACCTACATTCACGACATTAAAGCTAAATGGTTTCTCCAGTTGTTAATAGACTACTTTAGGGACCATCTTTTTGGTCAATTTTCCTAATTTAGAGAAAACTAGAATGTATATTGTTTCAAAGACAGTCTGTTCATGGAAAGGAAATAGCTTATTCAAAGCTATAATTAAGCAGATTAGGCCTGACAATAAGGCTCAAGTCAAAATCTGCCTCAAATAAGTCAGTAGGTGAATTAGTATTAGTCATTACTATGTCTTCAGCTTCCATCAACCTGTGCCTCAAGCTTATTCATCCCAAGGATAAGGAAGAATTAACTAAATAAAATCCTTCTTAATCTTGAGAATTTTCAAAAAGACACTCCATCCACTGTGGAAAATTTGCAAAATGCCTTTGTCCGTGACAATTTGTTATTCTTTTAGTTTTTCTACCCAAATCACTCTAACTTGCTAAATTCCTAAATAGTTGTAAAATCTTGTGAGAGTTTGATTAAATAATTACAGATGCAAGACACTGACTTTTCAAGGCACTTTGGCACATAGTATTTTTTTCTGCCCACAATAATTCTTGTAATTTGTAATCTTGTAATCTCTATTTGACAGTTCAGGAAAATGAGTGAAGGGAGAAAGGGGGGTACTTGAGAGGTAGTGTGTCATAATTTTAAAAGTATTAGTTTAGAATCAGAAAACATGGGTTAGATTAAATATACTGCTGGTTACTACCCTGTCATCTTGGACAAGTCATTGAATTTCTCCAGACTTAGGTTTCTTCATCTTTAAATTTTGCCTCCTACCATCTAATTTCCTCTCAGCAATTCCTTAAGAATGCTAACTGTAGACATTCCCTAAGAAATACCAAAGTACTCTTTTTTATTCTTCATATATGTGGAGAAGCATGATGGTCACAACTTACATGGAAACATCAGAAGCAGACTTAGGAAAGTGAGCTGAGAACCAGGATATTCCCCACCTAGCCCCAGGCTGTTTTTCTAGCCTAATTAAACATACTAAACTTCCTACACCATATTCTCTAGTGGAATTAGATGTCCCTCTCATCTGCACACACAAACACTCCACAGTCTTTCTCTGGCTTTGTACAGGCCATTCCTCACCTTTACTCCTACTCCTGACACACACATAACCCCTCACCCCTAGAAAACTTTCATTCTTTCAAGATGCAGCTCTGGCTTTCCCTTGTGCATGAAGCCTATATATTTATAAAATATGTGTGTGTATACACACATGAACATACATAAACATGCAAACATATGTGTATATCCACAAATATATACATATGTGTGTATATATTTATATGCTTGTGTGAAATTAAAATAAATATAGTCAATAGTGTCCTTCCAGATTCTCAATTTAAGGAGAGGGTCAAATGGAGTTACTTCACCATTTCCCATTCATCGCCTGACTTTCATCATTGTCTCTAGTATCTTATTTTCCTACAACATTACATTATCTCTGAAACCCCCTCCCCGACCTCAGTATCCCCATTCCCCCAAGCTCCTCTCTCCCTCTGATTGGAGAGTGTAGAAGGTGGACATCAGAATGCTTTTCCCAAGTCTTCCATTAAGGAAGTGGCGCAGTGAAGCCAATTCATTGTTCCTGCATGATCTTCAGCATCCCCTCAGGCTAGGGACCCCCTCTCTTTCAGCTTCTTTTCATGTTGTCTTCCTTCATAAAATTGTGAGCTCTCTGAGAACATGGACTGTCCTTTGCTTTTGCTTTTTTCTTTGTATCCCCAGTGCTTAGCACCATTCTGAAACAAAGAAAATGCTTAATAAATATTTATTGTCTATTGATGTATACACATAGGTATATGCAAAAGAAAACATAATGAATATAGAGTATACAAACACACAGAAGATGTTTACTTTTATTGAGAGCAGGAATTCTTTTTTTAATCTTTGTATAGTAGAAAACTGGGTTCAGGGCCTAGCTTTGATACTTTCTGGCAGAACAACCAGAATGACCTCAACCTCACTGATCCTCAATTTCCCATATGTCAAGTGAAGATAAAAATCCTTGCACTCCATACTTCATGGGATGGTTATGTGTTAATGCTATCAGTATTAAAAGTGCTGGAGCTAAGAATAAACCAAAGAAGTGGAGGAAAACTAAGACTGACAGAAATCAGAGAGGGTTTTAGTTACGTGAACCCAAATAAGAGGATCCAGGAAGGTTTGGGATTGTTGTTTGGCGTCTTTGGCATGATGATAGCAAATGACAGGCAAAAGGAAGAACTATTCATCTGTTATTTTGCCTTTTTTACTACCAAGGAAAATGGCTTTTTACTTGGAAATGACAGAACAATAATAACTAATAGGAAGTTGATACCACAATAAGTAAGGTTATAGTAAAAGATCATCTAGCTATCATTGCTGATTAAAGTCACTGAAACCTGAGCAATTTGGGTACTCAAAGAAATGGTAGATACAATTGCTCAACCTTGTCAATAATATTCAAAAGATGGAAAATGGGAGATTGCCAGTCTGATTTTCAAAAGAAAAAAGATAAGGGGAGGAAGAGGTAAGGGAAGATTCTTCAAACTATAGGACATTGAGCTTGACTTGAATTCCTAGGAATTTTTAGAGTGGACCTTTATAGATATAGTCAAAGAATGAATATCTAATAAAAAAAGACAATTAAAAAGATCCCGTATGTCTTTAGCAAGAGTACCTCATATCAGAACAAATTTATTTCCTTTTTCGGTGGGGGGAGGGGTTGGGAGAACTAAACTGGTAGATCAAGAAAGGTGGTAAATATAGGTCTTGGCAAAGTGGAAAAGATAGTGAGATGCAAAATACAAAGTACATGCACACAAACACACACACACACAAACACATATATACCACTTGAACAGGTTGCTGCCAAAGTAATTTTCCTTAAATCAAGACCTGACTATGTGGCTCTCCTACTCAATCAATTCCAGTGGCTCCCCATTATCTCTAGAATCAAGAGCACACTACTTTGTTAGCTTTTAAAGCCCTACACATTCTGACCCCAACTTATCTTTCAAGCCCCATTAAATATTACTCCTCCTGCCACACTCTGCAATCTCATCAAACCATCATCCTCTATATATTGTGATTGTAAACTCAGTCTTAGTCAATGGTATTTGGTGGCAATGGACTTCTAGAAATAAGGAACTGATAATCCCTTTGTATTCTGCCTTGGTCAGACTATATCTGGAATATTGTGTTCATTTCTGGTATTCATAATTTTAAAAAGTCATTGATAAGTTGTAAAGAGTGGATAGGATGGCAATCTAGATGATTTAAAAGGGCCTTAAGTTCATTTAACAAGAATAGTTTGAAGAGGGGGCAGAGCCAAGATGGCGGAGGAGAAAGACATGCATACGCTAGCTCCAAACCCACAGCCCATAAAATATCTGTAAAAAAGATTCTGGAGCAACAAATTCTGGAGCAGCAGAAGCCACAGAACAATGGAGCAGATGAGATTTCTGTTCCAGAGAGACTTGACCCGAAAGGTCCGTTGCGCCCCGGACTAGGAGCGGAGCCCAGCCCTGCCTCGGCCACGGGGCACCAAGAGGAGCAGATCCAAGCAGGCTTCAGGGACGGAATCTCCAGCAGCCGCACGGGTGCCTCCACCCACAAGTGACAAGGGTCGGTGAGAGAGTTTTTTTGGGTAGCCGACAGGGGAGTGGGGTGTCCCCATGGCTCAGGCCCCCTCGGGAGGCAGCAGTGGAGGTGGGAGCAGACCAGGGCTCCCCAAGCAGGCAGGAGCCAGGATCCATTGTTGAAGGTCTCAGCATAAAAACTCTGAGGGAACTGAGCCCGTGAGGTGGCCCTGCCCCTACCTGAGCACCTGAACTTAATCTCACACTGAATAGCAGCACTGCCCCAGCCCAAAGCCCTGAGGCTGGGAAGCAGCATTTGAATCTCAGACCCCAAGCTCTGGCTGGGTGGATCTGGAGGCCAAGTGGGTGTGGAAAGAAAACTCAGAAGTCAAGTCACTGGCTGGGAAAATGCCCAGAAAAGGGAAAAAAAATAAGACCATAGAAGGTTACTTTCTTGGTGAACAGGTATTCCTTCCCTTCCTTTCTGATGAGGAAGAACAATGCTTACCATCAGAGAAAGACACAGAAGTCAAGGCTTCTGTATCCCAGCCCACTCAATGGGCTCAGGCTATGGAAGAGCTCAAAAAGGATTTTGAAAATCAAGTTGGAGAGGTGGAGGAAAAACTGGGAAGAGAAATGAGAGACATGTAAGCAAAGCATGAACAGCAGATCAGCACCCTGCTAAAGGAGACCAAAAAAAAATGCTGAAGAAAATAACACCTTAAAAAATAGGCTAACTCAATTGGCAAAAGAGGTTCAAAAAGCCAACAAGGAGAAGAATGCTTTCAAAAGAAGAATTAGCCAAATGGAAAAGGAGATTCAAAAGCTCATTGAAGAAAATAGTTCTTTCAAAATTAGAATGGAACACATGGAGGCTAATGACTTTATGAGAAACCAAGAACTCACAAAACAAAACCAAAAGAATGAAAAAATGGAAGAAAATGTGAAATATCTCATTGGAAAAACAACTGACCTGGAAAATAGATCCAGGAGAGACAATTTAAAAATTATGGGCCTACCTGAAAGTCATGATGAAAAAAAGAGCCTAGACATCATCTTTCATGAAATTATCAAGAAAAACTGCCCTGAGATTCTAGAACCAGAGGGCAAAATAAGTATTCAAGGAATCCACAGATCACCACCTGAAAGAGATCCAAAAAGAGAAACTCCTAGGAACATTGTGGCCAAATTCCACAGTTCCCAGGTCAAGGAGAAAATATTGCAAGCAGCTAGAAAGAAACAATCCAAGTATTGTGGAAATACAATCAGGATAACACAAGATCTAGCAGCTTCTACATTAAGGGATCGAAGGGCGTGGAATAGGGTATTCCAGAAGTCAAAGGAACTAGGACTAAAACCAAGAATCACCTACCCAGCAAAACTGAGTATAATACTTCAGGGGAAAAATTGGTCTTTCGATGAAATAGAGGACTTTCAAGCATTTTTGATGAAAAGACCAGAGCTGAGAAGAAAATTTGACTTTCAAACACAGGACTGAAAAGATGCATGAAAAGGTAAAGAGCAAAGAGAAGTCATAAGGGACTTATAAAAGCTGAACTGTTTACATTCCTCCATGGAAAGACAATATTAGTAACTCTTGAAACTATTCAGTATCTGGGTACTGGGTGGGATTACACACACACACATGCACACGCACATGCACACACACATAGAGACAGAGTGCACAGAGTGAATTGAAGAGGATGGGATCATATCTTAAAAAAATGAAATCAAGCAGTGAGAGAGAAATATATTGGGAGGAGAAAGGGAGAAATGGAATGGTGCAAATTATCTCTCATAAAAGAGGCAAGCAAAAGACTTATTAGTGGAGGGAAAAAGAGGGGAGGTGAAAGAAAAACATGAAGTTTACTCTCATCACATTCCACTAAAGGAAGGAATAAAATGCACACTCATTTCGATACGAAAACCTATCTTACAATACAGGAGAGTGGGGGAGAAGGGGATAAGCAGGGTGGGGGGGGAGGATGGAAGGGAGGGCATGAGGAGGAGGGAGCAATTCAAGGTCAACACTCATGGGGAGGGACAGGATCAAAAAGAGAGAATAGAAGTAATGGGGGACAGAATAGGATGGAGGGAAATATAGTTAGTCTTATACAACATGACTATTATGGAAGTCATTTGCAAAACTACACAGATTTGGCCTATATTGAATTGCTTGCCTTCCAAAGAGAAGGGGTGGGGAGGGAGGGAGGAAGAGAAGTTGGAACTCAAAGTTTTAGGAACAACTGTCGAGTACTGTTCTTGCCACTAGGAAATAAGAAATACAGGTAAAGGGGTATAGAAAGTTATTTGGCTTTATAGGACAAAAGAGAAGATGGAGACAAGGGCAGAGAGGGATGATAGAAGAGAGAGCAGATTGGTGATAAGGGTAATTAGAATGCTCAGTGTTTTGGGGTGGGGGAGGGGACAAAAGGGGAGAAAATTTGGAACCCAAAATTTTGTGAAAATGAATGTTAAAAGTTAAATAAGTAAATAAATAAAAAACCAAATAAAAAAAAAGAATAGTTTGAAGAACTTAAGAATGGTTAGCCTAAAGCAGGTAAATCTTGGTGGGGGAGAGGTACATGAAAGCTATTTTTTGTTTGACCATACAGTTTTTGTTTTTAAAAATTTGTTTTAAAAAACAAAATGAGGGCTTTGTTTTTCTTTGGTTTTTTATCCAATAGGGGCAGAAAACTGGGAGGAAGAGAAAATTTTTTGTTATTAAAAAGAAGGTATGTATATTTTAAAAGTAAAAGAAAGCTACCTCTTTGCAACATTATTTAGCATGTAGTGTAGTGTTTTGTAAAATAGGTGATACTTTGTAAGTGTTTCTTGAACTGATAAAGAAAATAAAGTTTTGTTGCCCTACATTTCATTTGAAATGAAAATTATTCTGCTGGATTCTGCTGCATTTGCTTTACAGTCTTTTCTTCCTTCCCATCCCTCTTTCTTACATATGGCTTTATTCTATTCATTTTTACTTGAAAACATGCTCACTCATCCCTTTCCTAGAAAAGGAGGAGGAAATAACAGTGATGGATTCTGCTTTTTAGTCTTATTGTGGCTTCATGGACCTACTATGTGCTGATGGTGGTGATACTGTGTTGTGAATGGGAGACTTGCTTCTACTAAATAATTTCTGTTCATGTACATGTTTTATGGAAACTATAAAATGAGCCCTCCATTTAAACCTTTCTCATTGTGATATGGAAGGTCACCTTGGATCCTTGATGTCTATGCCAGCAGGATACAAGCTTTAGCAGGTTCCATCACACTATATAGACGTTGATTATGGGTTCAAGATTGAATATTATATCTGCATTGTAGATATCTAGTTAATTCATTCCAATTCAATAAACTTGGTTTATGCTACTACTTTGTGAAAGGCAATAGACATACTAAGAAAAATAAGTCACTTTCCTCTAGAAGCTTATAAAACATGGGGGTCAATTATGTTACCTCTCCCCTCTTACTACTGCAGTACACTGAGGGAGCGGGTTGGAAGTTTCTCTTTTCTTCCATTGGTTCAAGGCCCCATTAATTATGTTCCTCTTACCTTTTAAGGATTTCAGTGACTATCCACCCACCCACCCCCAGTTCTATTTAAACACTTCCCATCAGATTAGCTTTGACAAAGTAACATTTGCTTCAAAATGTATTAGCAAGAACAAGTATACAAGTATTTCTACAAAACCTTGGGGCATAATTCCCTCCTATACCACTTCAGAAGGGGAATGGATTCTAAGCTCTCAGTCTAACTCAGCTAAATTCTGATGATAGCATTGGTCTTACCAAGTTAAATTACAAAGTGCCCCTCTCCTGAGACCCCCTTCCTAGTATCCAGGACCATTGTTCCTGAAGGCTCCCTACAGGGCTGGCTATAGCATCCAGGTAAGATTCCTAGTCTCCAAAATCCCCATGGCTTGAGCTACTAGGTTGAAGATTCTACACTTGCAGCTAGAATGGAAATGGACAAATGAAAGAGAACAAAGCATGAGGTGTACTTCTCTAGGCCATAATACTTAAAAGAAGGAATGTGCTGCTCAGGTCCTTCTCTCTTTATTATATTGTTTCACCTACTGATGAATGAGTACTTTACCACCATATGGTAATGCTGGAAAGAGTGTGACTGTCCTTAGTCAGAAAGATTTAAAAATGCACTTTTGACTATGCAGGAAAAGGAAAAAAATGCTTCTCCCAACCACATGATAGGTCAAAACTAATTTTTTTAGGCATATACCAGTTCTCCTATATCCTGAGGAGCAGGTCCCAAGAATCTTCCACATGGGTGATACAGTTCTAAGAAGTTTAGGCATGCATAAAACTTACATTTTATTTTTAAATCAAAAGAGATTCATCACCAAGGACCAGGTGAGAAATTTTGGGGACTATAGCAACTCATTAAATTGTCTACAAAGTTGTAGAGGAATCAAGAGATGAATTAGTGTGTGTATATGTGCCAGCATAACCCAAAACAATAAAATCATTGATCCTTGTAGTATTGAAATAATCAAAGATGCATTTTTATCAGAATTTATTGAGTACCTGCAGTGACTTGCAAGGGCTACAGGAAAAAGAAAAAATATACTAGCTTTGGAGTGAGATAATTTATCTTTTTTTCCTTTGGTTAAATTTTATTTTTTTCCAGTTAACAAAGATCTGTTTTCTCTCCCTCCCACTTGCCACCATCAGCCTTGAGAAAAAGAGAGAAACAAAATCTTTTTAATAGACATGCATCTCTCTCTCCATATTTGTGCATGCAAGTGGATGCGTGTGTGTACACATACATACACACACACACTCCACATGCTCAGTTCATCACTTCTCAGGAGGAGAGTAGCAATTTTCAGTATGGGTCCTTTGGGGAAAGGAAAAGAAGACAATTAGTATTTATAAAACAACTACTCTGTTCCAGGAATGGAAGGCTAGATTTGAACACATGTCTTCATGACTCCAGATCCAGCTCTCTATCCACAGTGCCACCTCGCTACCTCTATCCAGCATTAGGGGGTATCGTATTCTACCTAACATAGCCCTTATACCTACTAGCTAAAAAGCTGTTGTTTGACTTTCATCCTCTAAACTTCACAACAGATCCAACTGATATCCAAAGTGGACAGCAGTACTGGGATCCTGGAGATTCTCACTGCTATAGGGAATGTGGAAAGATTTTCTTAATAGTTTATCATTTAAAACATTCTTGATGCCAAGCCATTCTTAGAATGATTTTCCCTGAGCTGAGATGTGTTTCTGTGAAAGATCCTGGAAACAGGCTAATTTTAAAGGATTCTGAGATTTTAATGAAAGTTTCCCACAGGTTTTTTAATGACTCCATTCTGTTTCTGCAGTGTAAAGAGGTATGCTCCTTTTGGTGTTCTTAGCTTGTGTTTTTAAAAGATCAGCTCCTACAAGTATAGTAACAATTATTTTTCTCTTGATATCTAAAGATCCAGCATCTAGGTGGGTGTTCTGCCTTCAGAATTGGGAACATCCTTATTCAAACCATATTTCTGCAAACAGCCTTAGAAATTAATCACGATAATATTCTGAAATAGCTATAAGTACAGTGTAGGTACACATACCCTTCATCTCAAATACATATCAGAAAAAAAAGTAATAAAAGGTGGGAAATGGCATCTAAATTCAAAGTTTTGATCTCCCCAGGATGTAGCCTGCCATAAGAGTAATTTATTGAAATTGGATGAAAATTGCATATCAACTAATAATATTACATATTTGAAATAATCATTTGCCTATACAATTTCATTTGAAAAACTTGAGTAGAAAAATTTTAAAGCTACAATAAACCTTGAGGATTATCTACGCCAAACTCCTATTTTTACAGATGAATAAACTGAGCTCTGGAGAGGTAACATGACTTGACCACAGTCACACTGATATCTATTCATAGAATTGGGACTGTCTGTTGTTCATCCTTCATTCTCAAAGAGGACCAATAACATCAGGAGGGTGATGTCTTGACTAGCAAGTGAATTGGATTTAAGTGAGGCAGGGATATACAAAGTCACCAGCCTCACTGTCTCTTCTAGTCATCAGAGTCCAGGGGCAAGCCATAGGTCAGAACAGCTAGCGATGGCCCAGGATATAGTCTGAGACCTTGGCCTTTTTAAGCTAAGGTCTTTCCCAGGTCTTGTTTGTCTGAGAGAACACCCATTCAGTGAATAAAACCTAAATAAGAATTGAGACAAAAGGTGGTCTTGTTTGATTTCCCAAAAGAATCAATCTCAGAGGGCAAGACTGAAACTCACCTTAATGGACTCCTAATTCACTCCTCTTTCCACTACTACCACACTGCCCCATAATGTGTATTGAATGATTAATTTCTATCACTATTCATTTTCTCCACCAGTTTGTTGTTATTTATTTAATAGTAGAAGCTATTAGTCTTGGGGAAAATACACACTTTGTTAAAAGTTGAGTTAATTTTCATAGTGAGCTAAAAAAAATCAGGAAAGCAATGCTTCAGAGTTTAGAAAAAGAATGAGAACATTATTTGATAAAAAGAATAGCTTGAGAGTGTAGACATTTCAAAGTGTTTGAGGTCTGTCTTGATCCTGACTAGAAGACAGTTTTGATCTTTGACCTCAAAAATTTCATAGAAAGACCATATTTCTGGTTTCTCTGTTAAAATGATAGGCTATATGCACTCAAGCAACTTCTCTTATGTTCTATAACTGACCATCCATAGTAGTTACAATACCTAACTTCATGAGCTATAATAAAGGTAAGACTTAAAGGAATGACTGTATAAACAATCCTCTGCCTCTCCGGCTGTCAAATCCAGTCATAGTCCTCAACTAGTATTTCATTGTAAAAGATGTTAATTTCAATCTGAGCTGTGGCTGGGTTGAAAGGAGCATAAAAGGAATTTTTGATTATCTATATCAGTACTGTGGTCCCTGGGGAAAAGCTCTGAATCTTCAGATCACATATGGCTAGAATGCTGTGATAAAATATGCATCAATAAAACTTCACAATTTATGATAATAAAGGAATAGGAAGTTTTATACACTATGATAATTATTTGTGATTGATATTTTTTCTTTCTTTTTACTATAACTAGAATCTTAAAAAAATTCAGGTTGTTATGCTAATTATTATGTTATTCTATACATGGACTACAATCTGGTTTATCTAACTACCCTGTCAAAATTATTGAGTAATTAAGTTGACTGTCTTAATGAAGATTCCTCCCTCCTTAGCTGAAGGAGTTACATTGATGCTGGGCCACACAGGCAGTCTGTCAGAGTGAAAATAAAGCATCTTTGATGTTCTTACAGCATGGATTTCCTACAACTGGTTTGACTATTCCCAGTCAAATTATTCTTACTTTGAATTTGATCTAGTTGCCTGAGAAAGACAATCTTTTGTCAGTGTAGGATAAATACATATCTTTTTTTTTTTTACTTCATTCCATTATATGCAAATATTCTGATTTTAGGGAGGAATTGGAGAGCATATTCTTTTCACTTTTTCCCAAGTCAATGGCAGTTTTAGAATAGTGGAAAAAATAGAAGGGTCATTAAAGCCCATCTAGTTTGACCTCACTCATAGATAGATTTCTCTGAACATCATGATTATAACTCACAATTCAAGTAATGATTTCAGGGTTAAAAGTACTTTTAAATTATTAAGGTGCCAGGTGATGCTGAGATATATAAAAAAAGGACAATTCTGCACTTAAGGAACTCAATTCATGACATTATGCTCATTTTACAGATGAGGAAACTGAAGCTCAGAGAGGTAGGTGACTGGCCCAAGATCACACAGAAAGTAACAAACCTAAGATTCAAAGGCAGATCTCCTGACTCTGTGTCCAGTGCATTTCCATGATATAATACTACAACAAACCGTCTTCCAGCCTTCATTAAAACACAAAATCTCAGCATTAGAAGGGACCTCAGAAATTATCTCATTCATTTTTAAAAGATAGAGTGTTCCTTGGACTCAAGTAAAGTAAAATTCAAATCCTACCTCAAACAATTACTAGCTTTGTGACTCTGGGTATTCTCTCAGACTCAGTTTGCTCATCTGTAATATGTGGTTAATGATAGCACCTACCTCAAGAGACTATTATGAGGATCAAATGAGATAATGCTGCAAAAACTTTGTGAAACCTAAAGTACTACACAAATGCTAGCTATTATTAGTACTAACTCATACTTAAATAAGAATCCCTTTCCAAGATTATCAACATGTAATCAACCACCCTGTGCTTCAAGAGCTCTAGTGAGAAGTGACTGTCACTAAGGGACCATCACCTCCCTAAGCAGCCCTATTCCACTTTTGAATAGTTCTAATTGTTCAGAATTTCCATTCTTATATTGAGCCTAAATAAGCCTCTATAACTTTTGCCTATTGTTTTTAATTCTGGCCTCTGTGGTCCATCAAAGGTTATCTAATCCCTATTGAATGTAATATCTCCCCAAATCCTTTCCAAGAATGATGTTCTGCTTAGTCTTCTTATCTCCATCCTAAATATCTCTAGACTCCTAAACCAATCACTTTATCATGATCTAGAGCCCTTCACTATCTTGATCACTTTACAGCTTATCAATTCATTCTTAAAATTTGGCCCTCAAAACTGAATGAAGTACTTTGGATGCCATCTAACCAGAGCACACTAGAACTATTTGCTTCTCTCTGAATGACTATTGGGCCTCTCTTAACATAGTTCCATAAGGAGGGTAGCATTAGCTTTTTTTGTCTGTGATACAATGCAACAGATACATACCGATCTTGTAGTTCACTAACATCATGAGATCTTTTTCAGATAAACTGCTTTTTAGAGAGATCTTTGCCTTCTTCAACTTATAAGACTTTTTAAAAAAATATATACTCAAGTATAAAACTTAATATTTATCCCTATTAAATTTTATCTTCTGAGATTTGGTCGAGTGTTCTCAGAGGTGTCAAACTTGTGGCCTACCTAGTGCATGCAGTGGGAACCAGATTAAAATGTAATTGGGAAATATTTAGCAAAATAAATATAATACAATATGATATAAATCATGCTATTTGTGGTTTTCTAAGTCATCAAGACATGCAGAGATCCCTTTGTATTTGAGTCTGCTGACTCTATAGCTGAGATCATTTGTGCTCCCAACAGGCATGATTGAAAGGGCATTAATTTGGGTGTTGGAGGAACTGGGTTTGAATTCAAGTTTGGCTACTGTCTTACCTGTTGAACTCTCCCTGAGTCTAGGACACCTCTGTCTTTCCTACACTGGGATGCCTCATTGATGAAAATGTTAAATATCCCAACACTAAGGTTGGATCCCCAGAATAGTCCACTTGAGTAATCCTTTCAAGCTGACATGTCTCATGACTATATCCAAGTTATTGATTAAAATGTCAAGTAGAAGAAGGTCAAATACAGAAGCCATCATCACATGACTGGAGACTTTAATCTAGGTTACCCTGAAACCATTAATCAGCAATTTAGGTACAAATGTTCAATAAGTTATCAGCTATTCCTCCATTGCTTATCAAGACATGACATCTACTCAAGAGGTTGTATGAATGATATTATTTGAGAAATGTAGGACTAGACAAAGAAGTAGATGGGCCATGTAAGGAAAATAGGGGATAGAAATACAGTGATGCACTGGTACTCATAAGATGCTAATGATGCTGAAAATCAATAGATGCTACCAGAAGACATCAAATGATTGCAGGAGGAAAAGAAGAAGAGTCCCAGTGGTTGTTTATTTTCTGATGATAGAAGCCAAGGTGTCCATGTATCAATCAGATATGAAAAACTGAGCTGTAAGTCAGTTTCCTGGAATATGCATTGAGGTCATGACAGAGAGACTCCTGGAACTTAGCAAACCTGACAACAATCATCTATTTCTGGTCATTCATATGGGGAGAAAAGGATGGCAATAAGAAATCTGTATTGTATTAATAGAGAATACAAAGTTTTGCAAGGAATACCCAACAGGACAGGATTTTTTTCCATCACTGATGCCTTTTGAGGGTAAGGGATTCAAAAGATAAAAATGAATATGGAAACTGAAGAACAGTATTAGAAGATATTGTCAGAAAATGGGATTTGGATTTCTGTGCAAGGCTTCATACTCAAGAATAATAGGATTTTGGCCCCAGATATCTTCCATCTAAGAAAGAATAAAAAGAGTCCAAAAAGGTACTAAACTGTGTATATCCTTTGACTAAACAGTACCACTACTAAGTCTTTACCCCAAAAAGGTTAAAGAAAAAGGAAAAATAACCATATGGGCAAAATATTTCTACCAACTTTTTGTCATAGAAAGGAACTAGAAAATAAGGGGGTGGCCATAAGCTGGAAAATGGTTGAAGAAGTTATAGTATATGGATGTAATGCAATATTTTTGTGCAATAAGAACTGATGAAAGGCTCGGTTAAAACAAAACTGAAAAAAAAAATGTGTCAAGTAATGCTGAACGACCTGTGTAAACCAGGTAAACAATTTTTACATTAACCATGTTGTAAAGATAAAGAACTTTGAAAGATTTCAGAATTCTTACAAATGCAGTGACCAGCTGCATTTTTAGAGATCCCACCAAAAGCATGCTACCTGACATAGAGGTTTGACAGTGCAGGTTGAGACATATACGTATTTTTAACATGGTAATTTCAGAAATTTCCTTTGTTTTATCATTCATATTTGGAAAAACTTTGTGTTTTTTTTTCTCCAATGGGAGGGAGTGTTAAAGAAAATTGATTTTTGTTAAGTTAAAGAAACAAAATACAATGTTAAACTAAATTTAAAAAGGAAAGCATGAGAAAATATATTTGACTGAAGACTTGCAGATTGGATCAAAAAACATTGTAATTGAAAGTTGAGGACAAAGAAAATTTATTATGTACTGAATAGCAAACACAATGATGGAAAAAGACTATTAATGGAGAAACCCAGAAATTCACAGGTCCCAATATACAAGAAGTAAGGCAGCAATAATTCTCTATACAATCATGTGTGTAGCATAGCCCCAAGAAACAAAATGAACTAGAAATCTTAATGCAAGGAGGCAGGTTCAGCCTCAGTAGCTAAGATATAGTGATTCAAGTTTACAATTTTTCAATGAATGGAAAACTATGCCTTATTCAAAGGGATCCAAGAAGATGAGGGAAGAAGAATGAATATTTAGGAAAATGAAAGTGATATAAAAACAAAAGATATTTTAAAAATTAAAACATAAGTAAAAGGAGAACAGACAATGAGGTAACCTTGAATATTAATATGCTATGCTCTTGTGAGGAGATTCTACATCCCCTGCGATGCATATTGGCATGTGAGCTTGATGATTCTATCTCAAATCTTATATTGATAATGCATTTTTTATTATTGTTAATATAATTTTGATTCTTAATGGGAAGATCTTTCCCACTTATTAATGGACCTGGGAAGATTTGTAGGAAGGCCCATACTTTTTGTTAATGAGGTACTGATTGTCAAGGGTTGTAAAACCCTGTGGCTCTAAAAAAATGTTTAAGTACTCTGAGGTGAGGCTTTACTTTGGAGTTTAGTTTTTGGAAGAAGCTTTCTGTGCCAGATGAAACTCTGGGAAGCCTCTAAGAGCCCCACCCCCACCTCCCCAGCTTTGGAAACCCAGATGTTGGTACTTCTTTCTCTGGTAACTATGTATGTATGGTCAGGCAGTTGCATCTGTCTGTTGAACTGTGATGTACATATTGCCTACTATTAGGCAGCTTAGAAGCCTCCTTGTCTGTTGATTTAGATTTCTCTATATTTTCTCTGAAGTTCAGGGTGCTAACTTTTTCCCCTGAACTAAGTGAATGACACATGTGCTTGATTAAAGTGATTGCTGACCCCTCAAAAGTTGCTTTCCTTTTAGAAAATCAAATCAAAGACGCTGTGATAGCAGAGCCCCCTGAGTATGTCGGGGTGCTTACTGATACATATCTGCTCTGAAATTTCCTGATTGTGACCTCTTTAGTCATCTATAGTGCTCTGTCCATTCTGAGAAATTGGAAAATAGTCATCATTCCAAAGGTATTTGCCTAGATGCAAGCAGATTCTGAGGTTGTCAGGAATGCTAAAACAAAGAATAAACTAAAATTTATAAACAGTGGGAAAAGACTCTGAGAAGGGATAAGCATATTTATCAAGGTGAGTGGGTAAAAAAATGATAAAAGAATATATTATCAATTATCAATGATGATCAATTGATTATCAATTGGCTTCTATTTTCTCTACCTAAGAGAATGATATTCAAGTGACAAAATATAAAACACAATAACTGACAGAGAAAAGACATTCAAGATAAGACTAGAAGCTACCCTTAATAAACTTCAGTCCCCAAGACCAGAGTACTGACAGTATGTGACTTGAGTGATCTTTGAAAAATCTTGATGAATGGGAAAATTTTCAAGGAACAAGAGATGAGCAAATGTTAATCAAATTTTTAATAAGAGGAAACTCTTAGGATCATAAAACCATCACTTTAATCCCTGCAAAATTTTAGAAGCCATCATTCAATTGATAATTTGTCAGCACATAGAAAGAGAAGCAATGATCACTAAAAATCAGCATGGGTCCATCAATATGTCATGCTTGATTAGGTTTTTTTTTTTCTTAACAAGATTACTAGAATAGCAGATCAGAGGAAATCTATAAGCATAATATACTTATATTTCAGCAGGATATTTGACAAATCATATCCTTAATAGTAACTTGCATTTATGTAGCACTTCACATACATTTTCTCATTTGATCTTCACAACCACTCTATGAGATAGGTGCTATTACAAACCACATTTTACAGATGGAGAAACTGAGGTTAAGAGAGGTTAAGTGACTTGACTGGAATCTGATATCCAATAAATGTCAGAAGGAAGATTTGAATTCAGGTCTTCCTGACCTGATTAGCACTCTACCTACTATATTAACTGAACAAGATATAATGACATGGGTGGGATGGTTGTATATTGCATGGTTTTAGAATTGTTTGAATAGCTGATCCAAATGTTTATTTGAGTTATCCCACCATCCTGTTCATCATTCTCTGGATGTGTTTGTCAATGTCAGTCCTAAAGTGTAATGGTCAGGATGGAACAAATGGGGTATGATCAGCATAGTGTTCAATGGGATCATTTAATAATAGCAAGAATAGCCTAGTCAACCCGAAGGGGTGCTCTCTAGGGGAGTGCTCCAGGGACCCATCCTTTGCCTTTTTCCTGTCAATATTTGTTTATCCTAGACCCAAAGAAAGCAGAGTTCTCATGCTTATCTTATTTGTGGCTAATGTAAAGATGGGAGGGATCTTTAACACCCAAATGAATCCAAATCCACAAGAGTTCTAATAGAAAGTAACAAGGGAATCAATCTAATATGATGAAATTTACAAGAGAGAAATTTAAAGCCTTAAACTGGAGTTCTAAAAATTAACTGCATAAAGTCATAGTTCTATAACATATTAGAGTTGGACATACTGCCCAAATCACCCAGTTCTAGTCCTAAATTTAAAACAATGAGGGAACTGAGGTTCATATTGGGGAAAATATTTCTAATGGTTCATATGAAAAAAGTCTTGACAAAGCTTCTGTCAACAGAGCAATAGGTTCACCAAAAAGAAACAGATAGACAGATAAATAGATAGATCTAATATCCTAAACTACATTAAGAGAACCAGAATGTCTAGATACCAGGCCCTTGGTGGTATAGAGCACTATGTCAGGAGTCAGAAAGATCTGACTTTAAATCTGTCCTCAGACCCTTATTAGCTATGTGACCCTGGGCAAGTAATTTAAGTTTTGCTTGCCTCAGTTTTCTCAACTGTAAAATGTGGATCGTAATAGCACCCACTTCCCAGGGCGATTGTGAGGACCAAGTAAAATGCTTAGCACAGTGCCTGGCACCTAGTAGGTATCACATAAATTCTATCTGATATTGTTATTATTATTTTCTACATTGTACGATCTCATTGAACTGTATCTTAGTCACATCGTATTTGTTCCACCCTGATTATCACATTTTAGGAATGACATTGACAAGCACATGTAGAGAATGATATCCAAGATAAGGAGGGAACTCAGATTGATGCCACATGAATATCAGTTGAAGGATCTGGTAATATTGTGACTGGAGAGTTAGAAGGAATAAGTCTTTCACTGTCTTCATGTGTTTGAGAGTTAATATATTGTCTTGGAGAAGTCCTTTATTTCTTAGATTCCTCATTTTCATAGTGGAATATATAATACACATTCAGACAGCACTGTTTACAATGTGATGCCTTTTGTTCCTTGTTAACTTCTTGTGTTTTTTTTCCCTATATGCCTTTTCTCCTCAGACCTTTGCCATTTGGATTTTTTTAAGCACAATTTTCTCAAAAGTGTAATATTGTTACTGTCCTGTCACTTTGCTTTAAAATGTATTGCTTACTTTAAGTTTTAAGGGGAGACGCATTCTTCTTTAGAATATTGAGATATAAGCAGGACAAAACCATTTTCAAACATAATTTGTTTGGATAATGTGTTATGTAAATTTCTTTTGGTCCTCATTTTTATTCTACCTAAGTTAAGAGCAATCCACAGGAAGTTAGAAAATTGATTGAATTCTGTTTCTTAAGTCCCCTGTATTTCACTAGGATGATCCTTAAGGCAAGTGGCCTTCAATTAGTTTTGTAGACAGCTAAAACTGATGTTTTAATGACCCTAAGGAGGGGAGGAGGAGAGAGGTGTAGAGAAATTTACAATGGTCAGGCTAAGCTAGAATAGGCAGATAGAGTACATAACCACTAATTAACTCTTGTACTCACTAAAAGTGAAAAAAGAAAGGGGATAGCACAGTATCAGACCCTTGAACTCTTGGAACAAAGAGCAAATCATTTTAAACAGTAGATTGATGTCTACTACCAATAATTAGCATTAACCCATTCTTGCAAATACTTTTCAACAATCAATCTAATTCAAAATTACAAAATCTGTCCTCAAATTGTTATTAAAACAAAATATAATGAACAAGATGTATGTATATAATAATAGAAATCTGACTATACAGAATTAAACCAAATCCATCTTTAAAATGATTCTACTGGCAATAGCCATATTTCAAAGTCCATTCTTTCCTACATTCTCACTCATTCTTAAATTCACAAATAGTAACTATATTAACTTTTCCTCCCAGTAATTCTATGTGGATTGTTAATTTCATTTCATCTCTTTGTGTTTTCTCTTGAAATTTTGTATGCCTTGCTTAGTTTTCTGGCTTGGCTTGGTCAGAAAATTTCTACTATGACCCAGCGCCTATTGGGTGGAAAACAGGTTTTATTAAAGAGTCCCTGTCATTGACCAGTGTATGCTCCACACTGTTGTCATCATTTGTGCCTGGAAACAATTAATCTAATTTTTCTGAACAATTCTTTCTAAGGGCAAATGACTTATTCAAAGCGGAAGTTTTCGTTTTCAAAGAATGAGCATCTTACTGTTTATCAAGAGAATTTCCAGAAATCTTCTGCAAAACCAAAACACAACAATTCCCCTATAATTATCACAACTGATTTCCACATTTTTCTGTCAATAGAGATATCTGTGAACCCTTGAGTACAAACATTTCTCCTGCTTGATTTATTACTCATGATCAAAATTAATAGGAACAAAGAATGACCTTCTTGTGACTTTCCCTCATTTCATCTATTATTTGCATCACTCTGAATGCATTTTGTAAAGCATCATGTGGATACTCAATTTTCCTTGCCCCCGAAAGATTTCCACGTATTATGTTCAAATTCTCTAAAGATTTTTCCAGTTTCATTTTGTGCATATTTGTCCTGCAGCATAGATACAAAACCAAAAGAGATGCAAAGGGCATTAAGCTTGGATATCTATCTTTTTTTCTCCCTCGTAGGCATAAATGAGAACATTTTCATGACAGGCCTTCAAAGAATTCATTTTTCTTATCACTATAAATTCCCCTCAAAAATTGCTGCATGAGACTGGGCAAGAAGGCTATCTGGAGAAAGTTGAAGTATACTGAATGCTAAACTAGGATATGTTTTCTCTAAGAAGCATGGAAACTTCTGTGGGAGGTAGAATACATTAAAAACTAAAAGAAAAAGAGAGTGCACATAAGAAGGCAAAGTCTAATCATCCCTTCCCTGTGGTTTCATGCTAAGGAGAAGAGAACATATGGGAACATATTGGAAAAGCAGAAGTTAAACATCTGAGAAAAACAAAAGGTGTTTCTTACAGGTGGTACCACAATTAACCTTTCTGGTCCTTGGAATCCTCTCCAGTCAATTCTAATTGTGCACAATCTATCATTATAGCTTTCTTCGCTGGCAAGGCTGACTCAGTGGTAACTGCTGTCCTCCCATGCAGATGACCTCAGTTTGGCATCCAGCCCTGGGCTTCATCTCTCTCTGCACTGAGTGAACTGAATGACAGGGGACACAGGGTATCCATTCCTTGATCAATGGCAACTTCTCCAGCTGGTTAGAGAGCATCATTAGCAGTGTCTGAAGGAAGAGCTATCCTTTAAGTGGGGAAATTGGGGGTGAATAAAAAATGAGAGGAGGAGAGAAAGCACAAACCTGGGCAAAGAGAGCAAAATAGAGGGTTCATGTATATGACACGAAGCCAATATTATCAAATTTCTGATGATAAGTGGGAGCATATTAGTAACAAAGTCAGTTGAATTACCTATTGCTGATGAAATAATAAATATCTAAAAATACCAGAAACATTCCTGTTGCCTTTTTCAAATATGGTCTATAGAAATAATGCAGTGGTTAAAGCAAATGATGCTTTCAAAGTGGCAAGCTACTGTGCTTTATCTCTTAGCATCCTCAAGCAAGCATGCATTATTAAATTTCAACCTGGGCTCCCTCTGCTGTATCATTAAGGTGGATAATTAATTTGATTATCACTCAGTCAGACTGTTTTCTGACTGCCTGAAACATATCCTGTATTGTGTGGCTACAAATATTTCAATTAGGTCATACGAGCAAACTGTGGTACATTTTTTTTCCTTTGTATCCTGATTATCTTACTCCTCTGCAGGAAGTTTTATAGCACAGAATGTTGCATGTTCCATTGCTGCTAATGAATGAGGGGAATGAGGAAGAAATGGGGGGCAATGCATATGGCAGGGCATAGGAAGGAGAGAGAAGGGTAGGAAATGCATGTATTTGAAGACATCCTCAGTATCCATATTTAGCTTTGGCAAAGTACTTGAATGAAAGTTTTTACTTCAAAGGCTGTTGTTTTTCCATAATTTTTCCAGCCTTTGCCATTCCCTTATTAAATGTTCAATGCTGGTCTTTTTGCCCAGCTTACTGGATCATTCAGCCTCTTGAAAAGTTCTTACAAAAGAAAACGTAACTATTGGAAGCTGGAGAGAAGATAACATGAAATTCCTCTATTTCCTCTTTGCTCCACCTTTTTTTATTATAGAATTCTAGAGCCTGAAGGTACCCCTTGAGGTCATACAGGCCAGTCCCCTTATTCTCTATAGAGTGATAATAAAAATACCAGTGACAGCAATCATATTTTATGGGTTCTGTGGTGCTTTACACTTTTCAAAGATTTTTCACACACTTATGATCTTTGAATACCAGTTAGCATCATGATAATCCATGACTGCCTTGAATCTTAATGAATGAATAGATGGATATTTCATATCCTGTCCCATTTGCCCCTCATAAGCAGTACTATGAGAAAGATAAAACTGATATATCCCTGTTTGATTTATGAGGAAACTGAGGCTTAGGGGAATTGACATGGTCAAGTTCACAGAGCTTATAGAGTTAGGAGAACTTGGAGTGGAATCCAGATATTCTAACTTTCAGCCCAGATATTTCCCCACTATTCTTCAGCCTAAGTAATCAATGAGTAATGAGCTTGTTTATTTACCCTATATTTTCCAGGTCAGGAGGGAAAATAGTCTATTATTCTTACAGTAATGGCTGCTTGTGGTCAAGTCAATTTGCTATACCCAAAAGTGGGATGGGCCACCTCAGGAGGCAATGAATTCCTTCTCACTAGAGATCTTCCAACAAAAACTATAAAATAGATTCTTATTCAGGAATAGTTGGACTCAATGACCTCTGAAGTCTCTTCCAAATCTGAGATTCTATAATTGTGACTTTGTAATGTTTAAAAATTTATTTCCACATACTAACAAGGAGACACTCCTTTAAAAGAAAAAGATCAGAAAGATAATCTAGTCAAATCTCACTCGATTTTACACCTGAGGAAACTGAGGCATAGAATAGTTAAAGTCACACAACCAGGTAGTGGCAGATATAGGACTTGAGCCTGGGTCTTCTGATTTGGTGTCCGATGTTTGTTACATAAGTCATGCTACTACCTTCTAGGTATCCAAGCAAGAAAATAAGAGAGGCTAGGTAGAGACCAGCACCAAGCTGTGGTCACTGGGACTTTGAGATTTTCTTTTGGAATGTCAGGAGATGGATGACACTTGACCAGCACAGGCTAGTGTGGGAAAATAAGAACAATACTTGGTCAGATAGGTTGGGAATCCGAAGCTATCTTAAGTCAGTGAAGTTAAAGGTCAAGTTCAGGGGAATCAGATAAGACAACAAAGAATAAGTTAGCTCTTTAGAACCTTTTTTTGTGGGGGGGGGTCTGGCGAGAAAGTGTTCCCTACCCTTTTTAGGGGAAACTAGTATTTTCTGTTGCTTCCTTGTCTCCTGGTTCAGGCAGGTCATATATCTACAACATATTCTTTCCAATGAAACATCAGTTCTCTTCAACTCATTCTATGCCTGGCAAAATTGTTAATATACTTACGGCATTATTGTAATTTATAAAGTTAACCTTTGTCATTAAAGCAATATTTGTATTAAGTAATTTTTGCAGAGTGCTTTTAAAATGTTGATTACAACGGACTAAACATTATTCATTATGGCCTATTTTATTCTATTACTTTGTGTTGATAAATATGTGCATATATATCTATACACATCTATATTTATTTAGTATATTAGCATCTACAAAATTTTGAGGAGGACCTACCACGTTTCAGACTTCCTCCCTGGAGAATTTGCAGAAAGACTTGGACAAGAAAACAAGGGTGAGTGGGTTGTGATGTGCATGAGTGGAGGGATTACTCTTACCAAAGAGATCATAGCCCCACTGAGGTATCTAAGTATTTAAATGTGTATCTGTGTATTGTATGTGTACTATGTGCCTTGCACAGGAGGTACTTTGATGAATTTGATTGAAAATATATGTATACATATATTGCACAGCTCTAAGATAGGAAGAACTATAGTGTCCAAAGAAATTAAAATGAATAACGTCCATAGGACAGTGGAGAAATATCTGATTGGTGAGAATGGGCTGCAACACATTGTAACAAGGAATCTGAGATGGAGAATATAGATTATCTCTAAAGTAAGTGATACATTGGAAAGAGCCCTGGCTCTGAAATTCAAGGACCTGGGTTTAAATCCTGCCTCTGACGCTTTCTGTCAGTGAGACAACTGGACTAGATAGCCCATGAGATCACTTATAGTGCCAGAGCTATGATTATAAATGTATATATGAAAAAGAATATGGGTCAGTTATGTGGCAAGAGTGAGGGGCAACCAATGGATATACTACCCGTTCTATAGATGTCAGTATGCTTGCAAAATAAGGTTAGGAAGGCCACCACCATGTTAGGTGTGGATACCTTGAGGCTAACTTCCCAGAGGGTATGTACAAAAGTCACACAAAATGGACCAGTATGGATGGCTTGTGATCTATATCCTTGGAGGGAATGAGATAAAAATATATCAATGAGATCAATAATGCATTAGAGTATTGGTTAGAATATGTCTGTATATGCCTGTGTGTGTGTGAATGTGAAACTCAACTAACCTTTAGCATGAGGACACAGGCACTGAAACAAAAATGGCAAAGTCACATTATGCATATTTGTGTCACTTCTGGCTGCTGGGCTTTGGAACATTCTAATGAACTGGTGAACCATCCAGATTTTTTCCCTTCAACGTTTTTCAAAAGTATAAAAATTTCCAGCCAAACAAGTCACACAACATTTAATGGATCAGTTACTGTTTATTAAGCATCTTCTTTGTGCTAAGTATTGGGGCTGCAAGTACAATGAATGAAATAATTCTTAAGGGTAAGGAGTTGTATATTCATTCCAATGGAGGAGAATAGAAATATGCATATATTATGTATATGTGTGTATATGTATGTATGTCTATATACACATATGTATATGTGTGTCTAGCTACATCTCTGTATATAATACATGTGTGTAGACAGGAAGCATGTATGTTTGTGTGACAAGAAATATATGTATATCAACATATATAAATATGGACATATATAGACATGCATTCAACATAAATACAAAGTGGATAAATACAAATATATACAAAGTAGATAAGCACAAAATGGTTAAAGAGAACTATCTCTTTAGTCAGAAGACCTATGTAACCCTGAGAAAGTAACTGTCTCTTCCTAGTTTTCTCTTCATTCATTTGTAAAATGAAAGGGAAATAAGAGTGATATTTTTTTAAAAGAAAGAAAAAGGAGAGGAGAAGGAAAGAAGGAATGAAGGAGAGAAGAAAACAAACATCTATTAAGTACCAGAAATTAGACTAATCTCTTTGCCTCATTTGATCCTCACATTGATCTCCTGATCCCTGTTAGTCTTATTTTACAGCTGAAGAAACTGAGGCAGACAGGCATCAAGTGACTTGCCCAGGGTCATGATGTTAATATCTGAAATCATCCACTGTGATACCCAGCAGGGTGGAGCTAGGGAGAACAAACACCTCTGCCTTAGGAATAATAAATCTTAGGGGAAAGGAAGGAAGAAAGAAGTAGAAGAGATAGATAAAAGGTAGAAAGAAGTAAAAGAAAGAGGAGGCTTCCACCTGGAAATCACATCCATTGTTGAACTGATTTCTTGGCAGATGCTTCTTCTGAAGAGAAAGAGATAGAGTGCATACAGTTACAGCCTGGACTCCCACGTGAATGTCAAGTGCAAGAACTAGAAGAGGATATGTAAGACAAGAGATTTAGGCCAAGATTCAACAACCACCATTCTCAACCCCCCACAGCAAATAATGTTACAGTAAAATGCTAGTGCATTATCACTTTCTAGATAGTCCTGCCCAGGTAACCTTGAAGGACAAATCTTTACTTCTCCACAGGAACTAAAACTTGCAATAAGACAAGCAGAACACTGCCCAATTGCCACTAAAATACAGATACAAATAGGTTAAAATAAGTTTCAAAACTAAGTAAATGAAAAAAATATGTATAAGCTTTAGTGATGTCATTATTTTGGACAAAAGATAAATATGGAACTTGAGCCTTCACACGACTTGAAATTGTGATTCTTTCCTAGACTGGTGCTGAATGTCACAGATAGAATAATGGCTTATTGTGGATTTATGAGAAAGGTCTATAAAATTTTATTCTATCTTACTTAAAACAAGAGTCAGGGAATTCATCCCACCCGATGGTAGTAAAAGCCTTTTATTACACAAAAGTTGTTGGTAGCTTACAGAGTAAAGAATTGGTCTTCCACAGCGTCTAACTTCATGACCTAAATGAAATGAGATGGATGGTCCCTCTTGAGTGATACTACACATTACACGCAAAAAAAGTATCAGTGCAGCTAATCTATTATAATGCAGAGCAATTGATACTGTCTACCAAAGTGACACTGGGTTGGAATTGTTTAAAATTGTACCTTTCCCCCAAGTCAAGAAAGAATTCAAAAGTGACCATTTCTACAATTACTTTAAATTAGATACAGTAAAACCTTGACTATCTGGAACCCTCAGGGGTAAAGTCATTGTGTACAGCAGAGTTTTCTGGATAGTTAAGGGTTTGCCTGTTTAAAACTCCAAATTTTACTTTTCCTTTTTTACCATGTAGGGAGGAAATCACACACTCTGGCCTTCTTAAAGCTTTGGATAGAAGCTACAAAGACATAAATTATAGAAGTTTAGTTAAATTTATTCCCCTTTTAGTAATAATCCTAATAATCAGAGATATTCTAAACTGCATTGGTCTGCCTTGGAATCAGAGGGTTCTCTCTCCCTGCATTTCTTCAAATAAAGGCTGGATGAATATTTTCAGGGTGTATTTATAGAGAGGATTTTTCTTCAGGTATAATTTGGTTAAAAGATTTCTGAGGGTCAATTTCACATCTGAGATTTCATTCATCTCTGATTCCAATTTCATAAAGCAGACAGAGAGATGCGATGCCACAGCTATCATCACTGGTATTTGTATTCTGTGGCAAGGCAGTGGTGCCATCAAAGCCTGTTAACATTTACAAGGCTGTTTACCCCTGCACTAAATAGCCCCAGACTATTGTGCTTTTTAAGTTGCTATGTCTGCTCCTAGTAGTAATTTATCTTTCCCTCTCTCCTTGCTCTCAGACAATCTGCCCAGGGTGGGGAACCTCAAGGCCACATGTGGCCCTCTGGCCCTTTGATGGAATCCAAACTTCACAGAACAAATCAAGGGTACAGGTTCCCCACCCCCTCTATAGGCTGTCACATGCTAATGTTGCTGCTTCTTGGAATTGTGTGCCAAATAAGATTAAACATGTGAGAGATGGAACTGCATGAGCTCTCCTACACTGACTTTGTGCCATCTATTCTGGCTGCTTGGATAATTTCTTGGTTTACACAAGGTTGTATTCTGGATTGGTGAGGTTTCTGATTAGCTGAATCCAAGATATTTATTAAGCATCAACTGTCTTTAACAGACCTTTGCTAGCTGAGGTACAAAGTTTATATAAAAATTATCTCTATTCCTGCCTATCGCCTAGCAGGGACATAAGACAAATACATAGAAAACTATAATGTATAATATTATATAATAAGCATTGTCTTCCTCTATTAGGATGTAAGCTCCTTGAGGACAGAGATCGTCTTGTTTGCTTGTAATTTGTATTTTCAGCACTTGGAACAGTACCTGGAACAGAGTGCTTAATCAGTGTTCCACGATATCAGTTATAATTCCTATCTTATCATTTATATATATATATACATACATACATATATATACATACATATATATACATATATATGTTCTTCTTACTCTCCACAAAAGACATTTCATTTTCTACCATTCATTTCCAATATTAATCATATGTCCTAGCATTACCCATCTCTGCCTCTAAAAATTTTGGACTTTTTGGGGTTAGTCCATGATCCCCACAGACACTGCCAAACTCTCCCTATGCTCCCAGTCTTCCACAACCTTTCTGTCTTTGAGTTTGGTGTTTTCCTCCTTCATTGCCACAGAAGACCATGCCATCAGAGAAATAATGACATGACTTGCACTTGACTTTGCTTTGAGTGAGGGATGGCTGTCTCATCAGCTTCACTCCTCCTCCAGAGCCATCTGAATCCAGTGACCAGATATTCCTAAGGATGACTGGAGATGACCCAGGATGAGGCAATTGGGTTAAGTGACTTGCCCAAGGTCACACAGCTAATGAGTGTCACGTGTCTGAGATGAGATTTGAACTCAGGTCCTCCTGATTCCTGCACTGGTGGTCTTCCATTGCACCACCTAGCTGCCCTGAGGTGTCAGACTTGTGGCCAATGGGCCTCATATACCCCCCCAAATCAGAATAAAATGCATTTGGAAAATATTTACAAAATAAAATTTAATAAAATACACGGAACATAAATACTGTTAAAATATGGTTTTCTAAATCAATTTGTAACCAGCAGTTTTAGTGTCAGTTTCTTTTTTGGGTTTGTCACCTACTGGTCTCTAGGTCATTTTTCCTTTTTCTCAAGGAATTCAGGATGTTGCTCACAATCTTCCTACCATAACTCCTGCCCTTATTCTAGGGGACATCAAGTTACCTACCCATGTTTACTTCTAGTTCTTCAATCTCCTTAACTTCCATGACCCACATGTTCACTCTGCACAGTTATACCCATAATCACACCATCACCGCAAGAGTTCTAGTTCCAAGATAAGTCATTTAGAAATTCCTTTATCCTACCATAACTCCCTGCCATTCCATTTCTTCTTCCTCACCATTGTCTCTGATGGCTCCATGGACTTAGCACCTCTTCCGTACTATTAGTTCCTCCCTTACCAATTTCTATGCTATAATTAACTGCTTGACCATTATACTTTTCTCTATTCTTAAATCCCTTAGCCTCTTGTCTTATACTCATCCCATCCCTAGATTACTTCTGCCATTGGCCTTGTCCTCTTCTATACACATGCTGCTAGAGTAAGTCATGCAATTTGCTGACTAGATCTGCTAGAAATTTGTATTGTCTGATCCCAACTAGGTTTTCAGCACAGCAATTCTTTTCTTCTTCTGATTCTCTATCTCATTCCCCACAACAACTGTCCCAAACCTTTTATATATACTCCTCCTCCTACCCTCTCAGCTGAGAACCTTGCCTCAAAATTTACTGAAAAAATCAAGATTCATTCTAACCTCCAACTTTCCCCCATTGCTGCATCTCAAAATCCTTTTCACCATTCCCCAACTCTTTCTCCCTTCCCTCCAATCTCTAGTGAAGAGATAGTCCTCCTCAATATGACCCATCTTTCTACATGTACCAGTGCTCCCATCCCTTCTGTTTTCCTCGGGTTGGTTGCCCTTACAATTATCCTTATTCCTTTCTAATATTATTGGTGATCTCTTAACCTCCCAAATCTGTTAACATTTTTTTAATCTTCATCTATTTGGATTGCTCTACAGTATTTGACTTTGATGAGTTGCGTTCTGTGCTTATCTCTCCTCTTAACATTCTAATCACTCTTTATTCTTCATTGCTGGATTATCATGAAAAACCTTCCCACAAATTGTGACAACCCTCAAAGGGTTGTCCTGAGCCTTTTTTTCTCTCAATACTCTTTATCTTTTTGATCTTATCACCTCCCCCTTGTTATTCTCTCACCTACACTGTAGTCCACATGTTAGCAGCTGTTTATAGGACTTTTCAAACTGAAGTTCTACAGGCATCATCAATTCAACATACTCAAAATGAACCTCATCTACTCTCCCCCTCATCCTCCCTCTCATGTACATCCCTCTTCCTAATTTTCTTATATTTGGCAAGATTCTTTCAATCATACAGGTTCACATCCTTGGAGTCATCTTCAGTGCCTCACTTTCCCCCAGCTCACACAGCTAATCAGCTGCAAAAACTTCTTGGTACTAACTCTGCAATGTTTCTAGCATCCAGTCCCTTCTCTCTACTCATGCAGTTACCACTTTAACTCCGGCCCTCACCACCTCTCACCCGGACTGTCTCATCAGATTCTTCATTGGTCTCACTACCTCAGCTTTCTCTCACCTCTTGTCCATCTTCCACACAGCTACCAAAACGGTTTCTCTAAAACACTGGACTGACCATGATATTCCCCAGGTCTGTAAACCACATGAATACCTCTAAGGATCAAATTCAAACTCCTCTGCTTGACATTTAAAGTCCACCACTTGACTCTATCCTACTTTTACAGCTTCCTTATATATGATGTCCCTTCATGTATTCCATAATCTAGTCAGATTGACCTTCTTGTTCTTCATACGATATTCATTATCCCATCACCATGCCATTACCATCTATCATCTCTCCTTCCTAGATGTCCTCCTTCCCCTCTGTCTCCTACAGTCCTTAAAGTTTAGCTCCTGTCATCTTCTATGTGAAGTGGTTCCTGATCTCCACCCACCAACCCCCAAGCTGTTAGTGCATTTCCCTACCTCTACCTACCACTGTTGATAAGTTTTCCCCTTACATTAACCTGAAATATGACTTTGAAGCTTACACATATCGCTCCCAGTTCTCCCCTCTGGAGCCAAGCCCCACCAGTCTAATCCCTCTTCCATGTGACACCCCTTCAAAAAAAACGTTAGATGGCTTATGAATCTTCTTTCTGCACATTAAGCATTCCCAGTTTCTTCAACCAGTCTTTGCTTGGCATGGTCATTAGCCCATCCTGTGAACATATTCCAGCTATCAATAAACTTCCAAAGATGTGGCGCCTAGACCTGAATATATATTCTCATATTTACAGGACCAGCATTAACATTCTTGGAAATGTGATCTTTAAAAAGAAAATGAAATATTTCTCACCCTCTGGGGAGAGAAGTCATTAACAAGCTTAAAAATAACAGAAAAGGAAATGATCACATTTAACTTAAACATTGATGTTTAATGACTAAAATCTATCTGTAACTTGGATTCACTCAATGTTAAATAGGTCTTAACTTCCCATGGCTATTGCAGATTCTTAGAGGATTATGAATTAAGGATTCTCTATAAATTGTACCACAATCTTCAAATAAAATTCCTAAAGAGAAATGTATGCATTTTCCTTTTAGATTCTCATTAGAATAATACTATGGCTACCATCTTACATTTACATCATATTTCATACTTTTTGAAGTACTTTAATATTTAGAAATAAATTTGATCTTCATGGTAAGCACAGTACATCATATGCTTAGGCTATTAAGAATGTTTGTGAGGATTTAATGAGCAAGTTGTGTATAGAACTGAGCTCTCAAATTTCAGTAAATTCCATAAACTAGTGTTTAGACCATTTTAAATCTCTTTAAAGGTAGCATTTAATAAAAACCATGTTTGAAATAATATTTGAAATAAAAATTAGATTACTTCTTTCAAAATATATATGAAAAGATAGGTTGTGTTTTTAGAAACCAGCTCCTTTTGAGGATATATTTAATATATTAATAATTGTTGTCATTATTGTTATTGCTAATGTTCATACATACACACAAAGTTTTAAGCTTTGCAAAGTACTTTACATATTTTATTTATCCTCATAACAACACCATGAAATAAACATTATAATTATAATCTCCATTTTACATGTGAGGAAATTGATGCTAATAGAAGTCATCACCTCCACAGAATCACACAGTGAATGTGAGATTATAACCAAAGCTTTCCATGACTCCAAGTCCAGAATTATTCCTACCACCATATGCTGCCTTTAAAGAGCATCCATTTCACCTCCATCTACAAAAGTCCCAGTAGATGTTAGTGGAATTGTGAATTAATCAAACCATTCCAGAAAGTATTTGAAATTTTGCAAATAAAGAGACTGAAATGTCCATGTCCATTGACACGGAGATTTCACAGCCAGATATGTACCCCAACAAGGGTAATGACAAGAGAAAGGCCTTGTATACACCAAAATATTTATAGCATTGTTTTTTTGTAGTAGCAAAGAGCTGAATGTAACGTGCTTTTGGTCAATGTTTGTTGAATTAAAATTATAAATCCATTCCATAAAGTTATGGTAGAATTTATGATTTTGTATGGTCTATAATTTAATTAAACTACTACAACTTCTTAGAAAAAACATCAACAGTATTATCTTTTGTTTTCACATCATCTGAGGCAAGACTATATATGTTATCTGTCATTATCATCATCATCATCGTCATCATCATCGTCTACATTTTTCCATAAATCCTTCTCCACATCCCATCCCAGATAGTCATCTCTTATAATAAAGAATTAAAAAGAGAAAAAAATAGTTCAGCAAAAACCATATATCACCAAATTCTGACATTTAATGCACTGTTCCACACCCATATTCCCTCACCTCTGCAAAGAAGAAAGAGTAGTGAATTGTCATACATTTTCTACAGGTCAAGATCAATCATTATAATTTCATAACATTTGGTTTCAATTGTTTTGTTATGTTATTCTCTCCATGTACATTGTTATAGTCTTTGTTTATTATTTTATTGTTTATATTATTTATGTTATCCATGTTCAACATTCCTTATAACATAGTCTTATTATACTACATTTATGAGCCATAATTTTTTTAAATTGACATCTGCCTTCTATGCAGTTCATTGTTGTTCAGTTCCAACTCTTTATGACCCTATATGGAGGTTTCTTGGCAGATACCAGAGTGGTTGACTATTTCCTTCTTCGGTGCATCAGACAACTAGAAGTTAAGTGACTTGCTCCATGTCATATAGCTAATGAATATCTGAATCAGGATTTGAATTCCTGACTTCAGGCCCAGCACTGTATTCACTAAATCCCCTACCTGCCTTGCTATAGAAGATGGGAGAGAGGGTACTGAGTTAGAAAACAGGAAATAAGCAATTTTAGCTCAAGATTGCTGTAAATATAGGGGAATGGTGTGTTGTAAATCAGAAAAGCAAGGTATAGTCTAATTATGAACGACCTTAATTGTCAAGCAGAAGAACTTGTAATTTATCCTGTAGGCAAACAGAGCACCACCAAAGATTCTTGAGCAAAGAAGTGACATGGTTAGACCTGTGCTAAAATAAAATGTTTTGATAGCCATATGATGGATGAATTGGAGAAGGCAACCAGGAAAGGACTAATCTAAGAGGAAGTCATTGCCATTGTCCAGGCAAGAGGTGATGAGGATAGCCAACTGAATGGTGGTATATGTGAACAGAGAAAAGGGCCAAAATGTTAAATATCTAATAGGGGCAAAATTAACAAGACTTCAGCGTCACATCATAGAAAAGGAATAGAATTAACCCCAAGTGGAATGATGGTGTCTTAGATTATAAATATTTTTAAATTATGAAATGGTGAAGAAACAAAACATTCATTACATATTTCTTTCTAAGAAATTTTGCACATTACGTGAAGAGTCGTGACATATATCTTTCCCCCACAGTGAGCTTAACTTCAATAATTCATCTTTCTTGTTTTACATGAAACAAAATAAAAGTTAAATCCTTTAGTACAGTTATATTTTGTCTAAAATAAATGTATTAACTTTCATTTTAGAGAATGCTAAATTGACATGAAATAGCTACCATGGGACTCCTGGGAATACAATATTATAGCAATTGAACAGGTGAGGCAAAATCAATTCCAAACTAATAGCTAGCTAGTGTTTATATATTATTTAAGGTTTGCAAAGCACTTCACATGTGCTTTGCATCTCATCTGATGGATGCTGATGACTGTCTTTGATAAGACTTCAGAGTTTCTTCTGGGACTTGAAAGTGATTTCTGAGAGAATGAGGAGAGGGAGGAGAGGGGAGAGGTATGTGTGTAAAGGGACAATGGTATGCCCTTGCAAAACATTGCCTCTTAGAGAAGAAAAGAACTTCAAGTTTGAGATATTTTTGAAACTGTATTGAAGAGAAGTTCCTCTATTTTTGTAATGTCTTCCATGTACTCTAGAGTAAAAATGAGCCTTTGTCCACCAGCTTTGAGCCCCAAGGAGATGAAAACAGGAGAAACAAATCATACAGGGACACAGGAGAAATTAATCTTCAGGCTTCAGATAAATTTAATTCACTCTGTGGCATCCTTCTGTTCCCCTTTTGACATTCATGGACTTATGGGGAAGTCTAAGTCTATATGCTACCTGAAATGCTTGACAGTTAAAGCTAGTGTTAATATGGGGAACAGGAGCAAGAAGTGAAAATACTGAGGTTACAGGAGAGCCTTAAAATTATAGGATATAGGTGTGAAAAGAGTCTGATACTATGTCCAGTGGTTGTTTAAGGTGAGGATTTTCAAAGTATATATTAACTGGGGCTAGTTCATCTCCCAAGTTATTGGATCCTTTACATCTAACTTTAAGCTTGTTTTGCTTTAAAGGTCATAGCTTATATTTGATCTTTCTTCCTCAACAATTGCCCTCCTATTTGTGAGTCTGTAGAGCTAAGGATTTCTGATCTGACTATGGATGTTTGTTTTAAAGGATGTTTGCTCTGCTGAACTCTTCATTTGTATTCTTTGGCATCTGTTTATGATAAGGAGGGGGTGGGGTAGAACAGATTTCTTCCATGTGACTGCCTTTGGAGGTCACTGGTAATTGCTTCCTGGCACATCCTTTCAATGACTTGGCTATCATGTTTTGTTCAAAGACTGTATTCCCTGATTCATAAGTTTAGTAAACTTTACATAAGTTAAGTAAACTTGGATTTGAAGTTCTATTGTTTCTTTAGGGTACAACTAAGTCAGTTAAGTTTATTGGCTTAAATCTTCTATTTGAAAAATATTTTGAAAGACGGTTCTATAATAACCAGTACTCAAGGACTGGAATGGAAACGATGGCTCTTCAGTAACACGATCTTTTACAGCTTGGGAAAAATAATGTGTAACTGGAATTTTCCATTGAAATGGCATCTTCTGAATGATAAGTAAAATTTTCTCATGTGGGCAAGATATATTTGGGTGGGCAGATGTTGAGTTGTTAACTGGACAATTAAGGGCCTTAGATTTATCAAAAAAGAAAAAAGTCAAACAGACCCTTTTTATATCTGTTCACTGACAGGGCAATATCTGTCTTCATCTTCTGAATTAAGAATGAATTCTAAGAACACAGAATACACAGAATGTGGGAAAAAGAGAACATCTTCTTTCAGTAGTGTTTCCAGGTTTGAAAAAAATAGAAATCAGTAACCTGCAATTAACCTACTGTGTTTATGCACTTCTGATTAATCAGAACACTTTTCATTACAACCAACATGAGAAGCAGCAGCACAATATTTCTTCATTAGTTCTGGTTGACATGTTTTTGTTTTTTGTTTCCTATTGAAAAAAAAATAATTAACCAGAAATAATGAAATGGTGAATGTGTTGAATTGGTTCTGGTAATAAGTGCTGTGTAGTGAATCACCTCAATTTTCTTTGGGATATTATCCTATTATGGGAACATTAACTACATGGGGCTTGTTGAATTCAAGAATTTAGAATAAGTTATAAGCTGCCCTTTCCTCTAGTTGTTTCACTGTTCAATCACAACTATCCTAAGCTTTATAATGATCTCCCACTATGTCTCCTTAACCTCTTTCTCACTACCTGTAGATATGGTGTTCAAATTTCTACCTAATTCTGTCTTATTGGTTTCAGTTCTCAGAAATCAACTATTTCTCTCAGAATGAATTGTTTTGATCTTTCTGAGATGGTTTTGTTCTTTCATTCTCATCCAAATCTTAAAGTCCTTCCAGCAATCCTATCTTGTTAAGAATCACCCATGTCACCTACCCTCAAAATCCTTAGTGTTTTTTTCATTCCAGTCCAAATTGACATGTGCTTAACTTGAATTTGCATTCATGTTAATATATATTTTGTGATCTACTCAGTGTACTTATTTAGGTGAGTTATGTCTATCAATATAAATGAGAGCAAATTGAAACATTTTCTTTTGAGAATGTTTTCAAAACTATAGATGTACATAGAGCTTTTGCGTATGAATATATTTTTGTCCCTTTCCGGTTTTTGCTCAGTCAGCCATTATAATTATATATGGAATAACAAATTGTTTTAAGCATTTTGAGGATTCTTACTTCCCATTCCTTCCTAGGTGCTGAATGCCAAGAAATCAGTTTTCACTGCAATGCATGGTACTTTCACATCCTTCCTTACTTACATCCATCCCCTCATCTACAGTCACAAGGCTAACAACTCCTCTCATGTGGACCAGTATAATGATTCTGAACTGTTCTCCCTATCTCCATGTTTCTTCTTCAACCCATGGAGGAACAGAAACTACATGAGACCAAAGAATGGGGCCCCAGTGATTATTATGGAAGCAATCCATGGTTTCAGAGGAAGTGAGAATAGATAACTTTAGAGGTCCCTTCCAAATATAAGAATCAATGATTCTGTGATGATTTATCAGTATCCTTAAACCTTATGTTCTCCCAAGTATAAAACATATGTTGCCTTAGAAGAATGAACATTTCAGTTTTGAGCCTTTTGTATTCAGAAATGTTCGTTTGCTATTCTAAGTGATATTTGCCTTCCCCAAACATCTTTTGTAGCCTCCAATGGGTCATTTGACTTCCATGCTCATGCTTTTTAACATGGAAATGCATGGTCAACCACACTCTTCCCTAAACAGAGAACTTCATGTCTCTCCCACCAAAGTCTCACCCATACTGCAAATCCCATGATCAACACTGTGTTCAATGAAACTTTTCTGAATCCCCTGATAAGAGGTTTTCTTCCTTCCTTCACCTTCCAACTACCAGAGTACCTTTTTATACCTCTGTTTTCATCCTATCATTAACTATCTCCATGTCTTCATTTCATCTTTCTACAAGATAGTGTCCTGAGGGTGGGATCTTCCACATCTTTATATTCCTCATAATATTTAGCACAGAGACTCACATTCAATAAAAATCCAGTATCATTTATTAAATTTATATTACTCATCTTCTACAGATAAAGAAACAGATTACTTAGATTTTTTTTTTAGGATTTACACAATACATGATATAAAGGGAATGTTAAGATTTGCTTACAAATATTACAGTTCACCTATTCATTTTCTTCAAAGTGTGGTATTGTCTCAGTCTACTTTATCACATGCTAAGTAGAAGAGTTATCTCCTTGTAGCCTTTAAAATAGACTTCTAACCATAAGCTGGGGAGATAGAAGTCTTAAATGAGACTTCCCTATGTTAATAAGTCACATTAATTCATTCTTATCCATCTCAGTATCCACAACCTAAGACAGGAAGACTGTGAAATATTTTAGCTTTCAAATCAGAGTGAATATTTCAGTTAATGAGGTTTTTTTTACTTTCTCTGAAATAATTTTCTACAAAATTTTCTGAATTAAATGTCAAAGATATGTTGATAAAGAAAACAAATGGGGGTAGAAGGTATGCTTATTTCTAAAAGCCTGATAAGTCTTTGTCATATCTTTTCAGTTTAGCTGTGACTTGGTATATAGTTTATAGAGAAAACTATATTCCATCCTGAATTAATATATGAGTAATTCAGGACTACTTACCAGAAATAGAATATGTACTGCAAATAATGTGAGAAGGAAGAACATGAAAGTGAAATAATTTCAAAGTGTACTGTGCTAACTTTGGGTGATAGTGATGCCTATATATAAAGCCATATGGACTTGCCACTCTTAGGAAGTGATAGAAAGGGTCAGGAAGGAAGAGGGAGGAAGAGAGGGAAGGAAGGAAGGGGGGTGAGAGAGAGAGAGAGAGAGAGAGAGAGAGAGAGAGAGAGAGAGAAGGCTAATCTCTCTTCTACTTGCAAATGAGAGCCTTCTACCTCAGGATGACTGGAGATGGCCCAGGATACAAAGTGCAACCCTGGCCATTTTAGGCTAAGGTCTTGTCACATTCTCACTTTGAGTGAGATGCACCCATTCAATCAATGAATCAATTGAACTACTCTTTAAGTGGTTACTCAAGGGATGGCCCTGTCTAATTAAAAATAATCAAACTGGGAGGGGAGACCCTTAGGTGACACAATCAGTAAATCACTATGCCAGGACTCGGAGAGAACTGAGTTCAAATCCAGCTTCAGAAACTTACAAGTTGTATGACTGAGCAAGCCACTTAACCTATATCTGACTCAGTTTCCTCAACTGTAAAATGGGGATAATAGTATCACCTTACCTCTTAGAATTATTGTAAGATGAATGAAATGAAATAGTCTTTGTAAAGTGCTTAGCACAGTACCTGACACATAATAGTCAATTAATAAATGCTTTTTTCCTAACTTTCTAACTCTGACATTCTATGGCTCATGACCATCTCCCCTGGATGGAAGTAACTGTGATAGACAGGCATTCTACTGACCTTACTCCTGTGCCAAAAGCTGTCAACTAAAACATATACCAAGTATTGGAGGAGCTGAAGAATCCCCCCAGACCTCCTCTATTTTTATTATACCTTAAGGAATTCCTAAAGTACTTACTTAAGTGTAAATTCTACTGATAATGTTATTAAATATGAAAGTATAACTTTTGAAATGCTCCAGCGTGGCTGAATTTTAATTAACTTAAAGCCTTGCAAATTAACGTGTCATTTCGGGCTTGTCCATGCAGCACTAAGTGATATATAGCTAAATCCATGAGCCAATTAATCTAAACAACCTAAACAACATCTAACCAACCCAGATAAACTAGCCCCTAAACTCAATTAGTCAATCAGTCAATCAATAATCATTAATTAAAAACCTACAATGCATATCAAGCACCACTAGAAATCGGATATACAAAGTTAAAAATGGAATGGTTTCTGCCCTCAACAAGCTTATATTCTATCAGGAAACATTACATGTTTGTTACACACATACGTATACACATATATGTATAAATATATAAAATATGCACAAAGTAAGTAGGAGGTGATTTAAGAGGATTAATATTTGATTTAGCATTATCAAAATGGGTTATATACTTAAACGAGAAAGATCATATAATACATAATCTCAACTTTAGGTAAGGCTGCATACATGAAGCATTAGTCATTTCTAAGTATCAGTTTATACTTAGCAATTCTTGGTTAGGTCATCTGTAAATATGCATCATAAAACTTTTAACGGTTATGTCCTGTGAACACACACTTTAAAATGAGAAAGGATTTTTAATATTAGTAGTAGTAGTATTAGCACTAGTCATTATACTTTTATGGAGATACTGCTGTGTTCCTGCTGTGCTACTGCTTTTCTGAGCTTTTAGATACGGTATATACAAAGTAATTATATACTCAGCACCTTTTCTCATTCTCATTCTTCCAAGTTCACAGTATGCTGTTTAATATAAATAAAGACAAACTGGAAAAAAGCATGCAGCTTTCTTAAAAGGAAAAATACATTTTTATCTAATGTTTGTGTGTTTGACTTTTATGTTGTACAGCAGAATTACAGCAAAGATATAACTGTATATAGTTATTGCTACAATTGCTACTGCATTGCTGTACATTTCCAGTGTGTGTCTTCTATATCAATTAATCCACAAACATTTATTAAGTGCCTACTATATGCTAGACCCTGAACTAGGCATTAAGAATCCAAAAACAAAAGACATAACTACAAAACAAAGTAGTTATACGTAGAGAATTTATATTTGGCTCATTCATCTGACACTCAGATCAATTGCCACCATTACGACAAAGACATCCTTGATTTTCCCAGCTGAATGATCAGTTCCTCATCTAAATTCATGGAATTAAGTCTATACTCTTCTCAGGCATTTATGATTATTTGTATAAATATCTTCTCTACTATACTGTACTGTTCCTTGAACAGAAACCATTTGTCATTTCACTCTTTTGCTCCCTTAGAACCTAGGACAGTGAGTTACTAAATGAGTCCTTCCTTAGTAAAGAATTGAAATAATGAATGGATAAATGAATGAATGAATGTTTTGACTTTGCCCCTAAAATTGAGAGGATTGGAAGTCATATGTATGTTTTAGAGTAAACTGGACACTTTCTCTGAGGGTATTTTGTGAAGAAGATAAGTATCACCAGTGAGAACACTAAAAATTGGTGGAGGGTAGAAGCAAACAGCCTGGTCATGGATGATTTCTCTTAGTCTTCTATGTCAGGAGTCATTGTACTTATCGTTTTAAATCTAACTCCAAACTTTATCTATGTTTTCTATCAGCCATTGGACCTTGGCAATGAACAAACTGCTTCTGAACAACTGTCGGTTTGTAGTCAGTTCAAGCAAAGGATCTTCGTCAGGAAAAGTAATACATGTCGACAACTGCACATTAATTTTAGATCATTCATTCTGACAAGGAGGTTGATCTGGAGTTTGCTGCAACTATTGGTTAAGGAAAGTATGGAAGAAAGCTAGAGGCACAGGAAAATCCCTAGAGGATGGCTTTTGGAGAAGAGGGTCAATATCTTGATGAAAAGTCTTCTTAGATTTATCTGGAATTTAGCTTTGAGCTTGCAGAAAAAAAGTAAAGTTAAGATATATTTCCAGATCTTGATACACCAAAGAGGTAACCATGGTGATCTACGTTTTAGCTGAGGCAGCAAAATCTGGGAAATTATTTCTATTTTTTAAGAGAAAAAGAAAAGAAAAGGAAGTAGGAAAAAGAAAATGGACACTGTAATAAAACAAAATAAATGATAAAACTTTTGCAAAAGTTCAGTTTATTAAAACAAGAAGAAATTTGTGCCAAGGTCTCTACTTTTTCCACTTACCCAAACAGAAGCTAAAATGCTTTCATAGTGCCAACCAAGTTTCACAATTTTTCATTTTCAGACTTAACAAGTCTCCAATTCAGAAAAAGATCAGCACAGTAGAAGTAGTGCCTGGTCACATAATGGTGCATATTTACTAAAAGTAAGATAAATGAGTTCTGATTTTGA
The DNA here is from genome assembly GCF_028372415.1 of Notamacropus eugenii. NCBI lineage: Eukaryota > Metazoa > Chordata > Mammalia > Diprotodontia > Macropodidae > Notamacropus > Notamacropus eugenii. The sequence goes on from NC_092875.1 coordinate 393,053,388, forward strand.
AAAGCAATTATTATACAAAAAGGATCTGGCCATCCTACCCCTTAGTGTGATGAACAATGTGTTTACTGTAAAAATGCTAATTAGCCTTTAAAATTATTAATGTAATTATTATTCATCTCAGAACATGTCTGACAACTCTGTGGACAGGGCCATTGTTTAATTTAAGTGAAGCAGGCTTAAAGTGCCTTCTGCCTACTTCCTTGCTTGTTTAAGACAGAAATTGCTCCTTTTCGAAAGAGGGCCAGAGGGGGCAGGGGAGAGTGACCTGACAACCTGCCAATCATCCTAAAGGAGCAAAGAAAGATATTTGTAACTGTAATGAGAGGTTATGAAACATATAGTTATAGGGTGTCTATGTCTCATTGCTCTTATAATAGTGACTCTTACAGTAGAGACCATGTGGGAAAAGGTGGCACAAATCCTTATAAAGTCATTCACCATTTGTGGTATGTTTATGCAGAAGATATCCCCAGAGTCCTAAACAGCAGTAAGACTAAAGAGACCTGCTCTCTTTCATCTTTCTACAATGCTAGAATATCCTAGGACCCAAGGGCAATATTTTGCTTCACCAGCATATGGAGACAGCTCATAACCAGGCTTTTGACTGTTACATATTCCCTCCTTACATCCTTCTACAGCAAGATAGTAAGCCGTTTCATCATTCTGGCTATTACTGTCTACAGCAAATGAAACAACCTTGGCAAATAAGGATCTAAAGAAAAAAACAAATAGGTGGGAAGTAACCCTCCCAATCATATTATGTTCTACTTACCTAGAATTATCGCTATGAATTTCTCTAAGGACGTATTCCTCACTGTCCATAGTTCCCAATGATGACAGAGAATATCTACCTAATATTTTCCTCTACAGACTCATTGGATGCCATAATGCTTCATAAGATTTGTATAGTTGCTTATATACTAACTTCTCAGTTATAGATATCAATAGATTAGATATTAAACACAATTCAACAAGCATTTATCAGGAGTCTATGTAAAGAATTATCTTAGATGTTCAACTGAGATATAAAATTTAAATATAACAGTGTTTCCAGCTGCAGCAAGCTTATAATCTACCAGAAGGATGGAACATGGGCACAGATAACTATTGTACAAAATAAAATATTGTGGGCATATAGAAAAGTACAAGCAAAATGTTCTGCAAAATCTGAAGAAGGAAACGATTTTCTATTTGGAAAGTTTGATAGAAGGGGCATCTGAGCTTGACCTTAAAAGATGAATAGAATTTTTTGAGCTGGAGAAAGGGACATGGAAAAGTCACTCCAGGAAAAGGAAATAAAAAGAATTTGTGGTGTTTGAACTTGAATGAAAAACCTGTCAAAAACATATTGAATGTTTAAATCTATCTTCAAATTGTAGCCAATCAATTAAAGCATACACTGGATGAAGTGCCTTTTATTTCATATCTTCCTTGCAGTGTCCAAAATACTTTCTCAAGTTCTATTTTATTTTTCTGCTATATTCATCCTCAAATCTCTCTCACAATTCATTGTTGCAATCTGATCAACAATGAGCAAGATACTTAAAATTGAAAAGTTTCTAGAAAGATATTTAGTAACTTAGTTGATCACTATGCATTTATCAAGTAACTATTATACGCCTAGCATGATGCTAAGGTCAGGGGTTACAAAGAAAGGCAAAACAATTTGCTGCACATAAGAAGCTCACATTCTAATCAGGAAGACATGCAAATAAATAAGAACATACAAGATACGTTGAGATAGAAGGCAATATCAACACTTCACTTTTCCATTGAATATCTACTTGGCAATTTTAATTATTTGAAATTCCCCTGAGAACTCAGTAATTAAACAAAATGTGCCTCTGAACAGCCAAATGGATATCACAAATGCTATGCTTTCAAGCTTATGTATTTTATTAAAAGGATAGTCCCTGAGCTCAGAGCTTATTTATGTTTCCTTTTGACATACTTCTAAGAGCTTCATCATCTGGTTTTCTGACCCAAAACAGGCTAGAGGCAGAAAATTAGGAGGATGGTAGTTGAATCAATCAGTCAGTCAGCATTCCTGCCATGTGTCAGGTAGTGTGTCCGAAGATAGACACACCCAGACAAAAGATAAAACAATCCCTATGTCTTCAAGGAGTACACTTAGAGGAAAAAACATGGAAATATATAGCTGTACAAAATGTACACAATATTTATATAGGGGGATGAGCAGAAAAAGCAATAGCAAAGAGGGATCATAAAGACCTCATATAGGAAGAAGTGATATAGCTGAGACTTGAAGAAAGCTAAGGATACTGAGCGATGAAAAGTGGAGGTACTGCATTCCAGTCATGGGGAATAACCAGTACAAAAACATGGAGCTGTGAAATGAAGTGCCATGTATGTAGAATGGTAAGAAGGCTAGTTGGACAGGACCATTGTACATCCTATTAGTGGCTCCAAAAAGCTTTAGCCACTCCCTAGTCTTGACAAGCTAAAGTAGATTGAGGGTAACCAACAGGCCTTAACCCATCAATGAGTTAGGGGAATGTCTAGCCCAAAGCATGTGAAGACTTCCCCCAGTAGAATGGGTGGATGAAAAACAATTTGCTCAAACAGCCATGAAGGCTTAGAGCTTGGTCAGATATGAAAGATACCAAGGTCATCCACTGCATCCTGGGCCATTGTCAATCATCTTGACTTTTGTCTTGCTAACTGACTTTGATGACTCTGAAAGAAGGAGTGGTGACAACTTGTTGCAATTCTGATTCATTTAAATTCAGTTCACACACAAGTAAAGACATCCCTCATATCCCTACATCATATCTCTTTGAAAACAAAACCAACAATAAGTGTACATGGAATGGAATATTGTGAAATAAGGCTAGGAAGGTAAGTTGGGGTCAGGTGGTAAAAGGTTTCCAATAGCAAATAGAGTTTGTATTTGATCCTGAATTAGGCAGGGAACCAAGTAAGGGAAGACATGGTCAAATCTGTACTTGGAAAAAACCATTTTGGCAATAGTATGGATGGTGTATCAGAGAAGGGAGTGACTTGAGGCAGGGAGAACTATTTAGGAGACCATTGTAATAGTCTAGACCAGGATGGGGAACCTGCAGCCACAAGGCCACATGTGGCCCTCTAGGTTCTCAAGTGTGGCCCTTTGACTGAATCTAAACTTCACTGAAGCAAATCCCCTTAATAAAAGGATTTGTTCTGTAAAACTTGGACTCAGTCAAAAGGCTGCAACCACAGACCTAGAAGGTCACATGTAGACTTGAAACCATAAGTCCTCCACCCCTGGTTTAGACAAAAGGTTTAGAATGATGCTTATGTGAACAGAGAAAGGGGGATGGCTGCAAAAGTGGAAATAACAAGATGTGGCAACTAACTAGATGTATGGGGACAGAGGATGAAGGGAGGAGTAAAGATTAGAGGATGATATCAAGATTGTGAACTTCCATGACTGGACAAAGCATATTCAAGTTCTCAAAAAGCAGAATAAGGGCAAAAAAAAAAACCCATCAGTTAAAATACTCTAGGAAAATGTGAGGGGAAAACTATACTAAGCTCTGCTAAATTAAGGGAAGACTTCATGAGTAGTTGGTGACACCTGAGATGAGCTTTGCAAAAAGAGAGGGTGACAAGCAAGTGCATACTAGGCATTGTCGACAGTATATATGAATGCATAGAATTGGAAAATGATATGTTGAGTTAGGAGAATAGTTAATTATTCAGTCAGCTGGGACACAGATTTCATGAAGTGGATTTTTTTTTTAAGACTAAAAGGGTAGGCTGGTGACAAATGCGGAAGCCACTAAATGCCAGGTGAAGAATTTGTATTTTGTGATTATTGATGAGAACCATTAAAAAGTTTCTGAGCAAGAGTGACATGGTCAGATTTGTAGCTTAAGAAGTTTATTTTGGCAGCTTTGGGAATAATGAGTTGGAAAAAGGAGAGGTTGGAAGTGGGGAAACTAATGAAAAAGCTATTACATTTATCCTTGTAAGTTCTGAAGATGGTATGAATAAGGTTAGTGGCTATAATAGCAAAGAGAAGGGAGGAAACAAATGTGAGAGGTAGTATCAGTAGACATTGATAATTAATACTATTGTAATTAAACATACATATCTAATTACATATAATTATATAAAATCAATTACATTTGAGAAGAGTCAAAGATGATTCTAGGTGATTGGAAGAATAATGGTTCCCTCCAAAGAGAAATGGAAATTCAGACTGGGTACAGCTTAGTATGGAGTAGGTAATGAATTCATTTGGGGAACTGCTGATTTTGAAGGTCTCTGTTCACTCGCATGTGTGTGGAGATGTTCAACACACAGTTAGAGAAGTGGGACTGAAATTCAGAGAAGAGGAGGAAATTTTATAGTGGGATTTGGGAGTCTTCCATATAAAAGTGAAAATTTAAGTAAAAGGAATAGATGAGACTACCACGGAAGAAACAATAAAGAGAGAAGATACAAGTGCTAAGGATAGAGACTTAGAGGATGCACACACTTGGGAGGTGGACCAGGTGATGAGCCAACAAAAGAGAATTAAAAGAAATCAATGGAATATGTAGACACTGGACCTGACAAAAGCAATGCCACAGATGTTAATGAAGGTAAAAGTATTCAGAAAGTGAAGGTGGTCAGCAGTGTCAAAGGCTGAAGAAAATTCAGAAAGGATTAAGAATGTAAATAAATCAGATTTAATAGTAAAAATATCAGTGGTAACTTTTGCAAGAGTAATTTCAATAGATAAGTAGGGTATAACCAGTCTTTGGGATTAAAGTATATGTAGGTGGGTAGGTAATAGAGGAAATGAAAGTAGATGCCTCTTTCTGGGATTTTACCAGGGAAGAGGAGAGAAATCAGATGATGATCTGAGGGGATAGCAGGATAAAATGAAGGATTTTTTGTTTTGTTTTGTCTCTTAAGAAAAGAGAGACCTATACATGTTTGTAGTTAACAGGGAAGAAACAAGGAAATAAGGATAGATGGAATATCACTGGGCCACACTACTAAATGAGACAGGACACTGGACATGAATGAAAGCAATGGATTGGTCATTGAAGCAAGCTCCCAAGGGAGATCAGAAAGGATGGGATAAGGTCACCTCTGGAGCCACTGACTTCATCAAGGAGAATGATCATCTCATGATCTGAGACTAGAACAAAGAAGAAGATGGGGAAAGATGTAGAAAAGTGAGGGAACTTACGACAATTGACCTTAACTTGCTTAACAAAGTAGGATACAAGGAGAGAGAAGGATGGAGTAGTGTTGGTGTATTGGTAAGCACCCCAACATATGGAGGAGGGGAGGTTGCTGCAATCACAGGTTCTTAGATCTGCATTTATAAAAGGAAAGGCAACTTTGGAGGGGTCAACAATTACTTTAATCAAGCACATGTATTATTCACTTAGTTCAGGAGAAAAAGTTAGTACCCTGAACTTCAGAGAAAATACAGAGAAATCTAAATAAACATGTCTGACATAAGCAATACATACATCATAGATCAACAGATAGATCCAACTGTCTGACCATAGTTACCAGGGAGGGAAACATGAACATCTGGGTTTTCATAGCTGGGGTTCTCCTTAGCCGCTGCCCAGAGTCTCATCTGGTGAAACAAACACTTCTAATCATTAAGGCCCCAAAGTAAAACCTCACCCTCAAGAGTATTTATACATTTTTTACAGCCAGCAGGCATCACAACTCAGAGAACCAGTGCCTCATTAGAATTTTAACAAAAGGTGTAGACCTTCCTACAATCTTCCTAGGCCCATTAATGGGGGAGGAAGATCTTTAATCACATTAAAATCATTAGCAATACAAATACATATACTGTTTCTAGTTAAACAAACTCTTGTTTCTCTACTCCTAGTAAAGACTCTTGGTTGATAAAGGCAAGATTCAATCAGAGGCACTTGATTATAATAAAAAAAAGCAAAAGTTCCTACTTTGCTTGTCATCATAATTGGGGGTTTGAAGACAAAAACAATTTGAAATATTCTTGAAAGAGAGAGAGTAAGAAATGAATAAAAAGAGTACAGCCCATAAAAAGAGGGCCCATTAGAAGATGGTATGAATTTATATGGAACTTGGTTGGCGATATTTTCCAGCTTTTTCTAACATGGTACAACATTTATAGAATAAGACAAGAGAGCTTGATGGTGGCAATGACAAAGGGTATGATCACAAAGGTATAAATGGTATATAAGAGTGAGGTTGAAATTACTCTATCAGACTCCCATTACAAGTAGAAGAATAAAATAGTGTGAAACATTTTAATATTCAAATTATGACACTAAATCATCAAGAGAAGTTCAAAGAAAGTAAGTATTCAACATATTTTGTGGTATTGGTGTGTAATATATTTTAGAGGAATTGCTAATAAAATTGTTAAATTTCCAAAATTTTTTTTTTACTTCTATGAAAGTCTTTAAGTAAAACATTTCTGTACTAATATTCTGAATTCTTGAATGAATGCTACTATTTTTGGTAAGAAAGAAGGCTACCTTAATAGGTATCCAAAATAATGAAATGCAAGGTGTTTTGTAAGGAGTCTTTGAATAATCACAGTGATTATTGCTCAAAGGCAACTTTTTTTGCAGTGGGAAAGATGTAGACATGATTCCACAGTCTTTAAGTCAAAGGAAGCCCAGAGACTTATCCAAATCGTCTGCTTGTCAAGGATTTATTCCTTAGTTTAACAAAACCAGGTTTTGAGAGGGCCAGTTCTTGGCACAACACTTCACTCCCTTGCAAAGGAAAAAATCCATCAATGAGGCAGCTCCTCTCTCTTCCTAGGAGGAGAAGCTTTAAAACACAGGATTGCTTATTTTTCTTCCCTTGAACAAGTGATGGCACAAGAGTACACTGCCTCTCTCATCTTTAACAAAGAAAGGTTAAAGAATTGCTTACTAAATCTTTGCAAGAGGATTCAAAAGCCAATAGGTGTCCTGAACTAGAAAAGACTTTTCTGTAAATGGACTAGTCTTTTTTAATGATACCAAAAAAAGCCTACATTCATTTCCTTAATTCAAATCAGACAAGAAATTATCTATTACAAATATTTCTATATGTATATTCATACAAATCTTTTTGCCTGTGCTTTCCTAGGGCCTGGCACAGTGCTGGATGAATATTTAGCACAAAGTACAAAGAGTGCTAGCCAGAAGGCTTGGGTAAAAATCACAGCTCTTCCCATTTAGTACATATGAGACTTTAGGTAAATCACAAGATTTCTCACTCAGTTTCCTCATCTACAAAAGGAGATAGTAGATTAGAATCTTTTGGAGGTCTCTTCTAGCTCCAAAACTATAAGGGATAAACATTAATATTGTGCCTACTACGTATCAGGTACTGTACTAAGCATTTATTTTTTACAAATATTTCATTTGATCCTTACAACAATTTTGTTCCTTACATCCCAATCCTGGGAGCTAGGTGCTAGAGATCTCCCCATTTTACAGTAAAGGAAACTGAGGAAAATGGAGGGTGACTTACCAAGGGCAATTACAATAGTTAATATGAGTCTAAGAAACAATAGTGCGGGAAATCAAATAGGAGGCTGTGGCAATAATCCAGGCAAGAAGTCGTAAGGGACTGGCTAAAGGCTGGCTCTGTGTGAGTAGTAAGATAGGGATGGCTACATTTGGGAAATAGAAAAAAAAAATGGCAACTGATTGAATATATGAGATGAGGGGCAGGGAAGAGAGGAAGACAACAATGAAGGGGCAAACAGGGAACTAGAAGGATAGTTGGGTCCTCAATAGAAATGGGGAAGTTCATAAGATGATTGCGGTTAGAAAGAAAGATAACGAGTTATGGCTTAGAGATGTTTAGTTTATGGGATGTCCATTTTGAAATGTCCAATAGGCAGTTGGTGATGCAGGACAGTAGCTTAGAGAAACAAGGTATGTGTACATTGTGCATGTGTGTGTGTGTGTGTGTGTATATACACATATATACATACATACATATATACACATGCATGTATATACACACATGTAGTTTTTGTATGATGTACGCATGAATGTGTGTGACTCATCTCTTTAGAAATGATCGTTGCACTTATGATAGATGATAAAGTCACCAAACGAGAGAGTATAGACAGAAGAGATGAGAGCCTAGAATAGATACTCTGGCTATACCTATAGTTCAGCTACAGGGATGCGAATAATCATCCAGCAAAATCCCACCTTCTACTGGAAACCTTTTCCAATCCCTCTTAGTTCTAGTAGTTTCCCTCTGTTAATTATCACTTATTTATCCTGCAAATCACTTGATTGTACACAGCTGTGTGCATACTGTCCCTCCTATTAGACTGTGAGCTCCTCCAGGGCAGGAACTGTCTTTTGCCTTTCTGTCCCTATGCTTAGCACAGTGCCTGGCACATAGTAGGAACTTAATAATGTTTACTGACTGACAGGAGAAACAGGAGAGAATATTGCCATGAAAACACAAAGAAAAGTGAGTATGCAGAAGGAGAGGGTGGTCAACACTATTAAATACCTCACTGCCATATTTTGTTCGTTCCTGACAGATCTTCCAAATGAAAAAACCATACTACCTAGACCTCAGGGAATGTGATTCATCTTCCATACTTTTCCTTTTAATTCCTCTTCCTGTCTTACAATTTGTCCATCTAGGAATTTTATTGCTTCCCATGAACTACAATTAAATTTCAGAGATTTGGTCAGTATCACTGAGCTCACTTAAGAATAAGAAACATTTTCAAACTAGCTGAGAAGCATGCGAATATTAACAGTGAGACAAGTCTGAACTAGAATTTTGGGGGGTCAGCAAAACCCCCAAATGGGGTGTAGATCTGGAATATTATCTAAAAGAAAAGAGAGTGTCAGTCAAAACGGTCATTGGTTGCTCCTTCCCTGTGTGTCACAAAATAAATTGTTGGGTTTTGTCCTTTTTATGTAAGAAGACCATGGCATCAGGAAGGTGATGACATGACTTGCAAGTGAATGAATTCAAGCAAGGAACGGCTGTGCAAAGTCACCTGCCTCATTTTCTACTCTGGCGATATCTGAACCCAGTGGCAATATATAGATCAGAATGACTAAAGATGGCCCTAGATGCAGTGAGAAACTTTGGCCTTGTTAAGCTAACATCTTTCCCAGGTCTCAGTCTGACTGAGGCAATGCCCATTTAGTGGTTAATGCTAGGTAAGAAATGAGGTAAAGAATGACCTCTTCTACCTAGTCAAAAAAAAATATCAGTCTGTGAGGGGAAGAATCTCAGGGTTTCTGGCCAAAACAGAAACAGTTGCTATTTATATTCACTCTCAGCCATGGAAGCCCAAACAATGACCAGGTGGGGCCTGGGCTGGGACTTATTGTTGGCCAATCAATAAGAGCCAGAGTGATTTTGTTTTAAGGCATGGACCTTAAGAAGGAAATCTAATCCTTGAACCCCAAGATATCTTGTGAGGTTTCAAGGATCAAATTTTTACATTGCTTTGGGGAGGGCATTTATGAGTATGGTATTAGAGAGGAGAGGGGAGGGAAGAAGAGGAGAGGAATGTGTGTAATATATAAAATAATTTTACACATGAACCTCCAAGAAAAGCTAGTCATGGTTTGAGGCACTCTTGGATAAGTATCCATTCAAAACAATTATGATTCCCCTACTCATATGCTTAGTTTTTTACCAGATAGCCATAAGATATCATAGTTTGAAGCATGATAATTAATCAAATATTAGAACAAAGAAAGTGATAAGAAAACCCTTCCCATACTTACATAAGGAACATAATCTTTCACTGGTTATTACAATGCTATCAGGGGAGAAGGCATACACAGGAAACACACATGAATGGAAGGCACATACACAGGAAACACAGATGGTCATGGTATATTTGTGGAGGAAAAGAGCACATATCAGGAACTGGAACAAAATTAAAAAATACATATATAGAGACCAGTACACAAACATGGCCTGAGTAACTCATGCATCCAACACTGCAGGGTTGTCAGGGTTCTCTAGCTATGGAATCATGCCACTTTCTACTGAGCATTATGTCTTCTCTCTGATGGACTCCTCTACTCATTCTTTATGCCCTTCTATTAAGATATAGTAGCCAGAGGTTTTCTGGGGCCACGAGTCACCATGCCTAGCTAAAGATAGCAAAGAAAAGCATCCAAAATACCATCAATCTAAAATTGTCTCTTCTTTTTAAATGAGTCCATACTAATTTGAAATCTATGGTATTCCCAATCAACTGATAGGATAAAATTAAATAAATAAACCTTTGAAAAGCTGTTTAACCCATGAGACTCTTATTCTCCCTAAAACGCATTTCAGGGGTTCTGCTAAAAAAAGTTATTTTTTTAAGAGTATCTATGTAGATTACAGGGCAACTAAACCAACTTTGCTTCCAAAATCCTTTCTTGACTGACATATAAATAAAATTAAGCTAAACCAAAAGTTAAGTGAAGAAGGCAAAATCATTGGTCCTTCTTATCCATATCAATCAATAAACCAACAGAGAGTCATCAAACACCAACTATGTGTCAGCTACTACACTAATGACTGGGGATACAAAAAGACAAACAGAATCAGTTCCTACCCTCAAAGAACTACCATTCATGGCTTAACTGTATATATCTGCCAGTAACAATGAAAATAATCATTGTGACAACAATTGTTGGCTTTCACACTATATATGCACAGGCCAACCAGCCCAAATCTTTCATTTTAGAGATGAGGAACTAAAGCCGATAGAACTTAAGTGACTTAACCCAAGATCCCAGAAGTAGTAAGTAGAACAAAAACTCACTCTGTCTCTACACATTAATAAAGAAACTAAGGGAAAAATTGTATTTAGCCATTCACATACAAAATTAGATTACTTGTGAGCACAAAAACTTTGGTAATAGACCTGATCAGGTATCATCTTGTCTGAGGAGTAAATGGATCCACTGAATGTATTCTGAAAAGCCCTCTTTTTTCTTAAAAATTCAAATCATTTGAACTATAGTCATGTCTTCTCTATATACCTGGGTTTGTTTGCCAAATGGGCAGACATAACAAAAACCAGATTTCATAACTTAGCAAAATTGTACTAGAAGAAGTAGCAAAAGAGAGATGGTTCTTAAGAACATAAGTGACAAGGAGATTATAAACCTGATTAAACACACATGCACATATGACATGCATATGTGCTCATGGGCACATATGTGCATGCACACACACACACACACACACACATACACAAACAGGAACATAGAGTATTCAGTACAATTTCAAATGCTTGATTGCAGGTTTCTCATTTCAGATAAGCCAGGTTATCTGAGAGAATTTCCAAATTGAACAAGGCTTAGAAGAAAATCCTATACTTAGACTTGTATTTCAAGAATAGGCAGGCACTGTGCCTCACTGAGGATGAGCCTTTGCTCTTAGTTCCTAAAACAGCCACATCAGATTCATTAGGGAGCCCCCCACATGAAAATCATTTGTGTTTGTGTCATCAAAATTAAATTAGAATATAGATTAGATTTAGAGATGTAAAGGATCACACAAGTCATCTAATTCAACTCCCTTGTTATACAGATGAGAAACTGAGTCTTAAGAGAATTTAAGCAACTTGCCCAAGGTCACATAAGGATTAAACTATGCCAAATTGCCACTCCCACATTCTAAAGTATAAATCATCTTTCTTAAGGCAGGTTCTCTGTAGAATTTAAAGCCATAGAATCCTATCTATCCTTCCTCTGAATTATTTGAAAACTCTCCCAAAATTCTTGCATATTGGGTTGCATATTAGTCCATTTTCTGTTTTCTCCTTTCTATCACAAACTCTTAAATGGCCTGGTCACCTTCTCAAGGTTCCTGTCACTTTTACTTCAGCAATCAGCTCTCCCCTTTGGGCCAAAATCAGATTCTGAATGGCAGTTCCACCACTGCTTGCTCTTTTGAAGATTGAAATGATTAGCAGTGCAAGTAATGAATATTTCAGATGCTCTGATTTTACCAGAGAGAGCCATCTGGAGAGTTCAGGTTTTCCATCACTACTCTACCATGCCTTCATGCCAACTATGTGATCTGTTCCCAGAACTTGTCATCCATTTTATCCTTCTGACTATATTAGGTGACCCATGAGTGCAGGGGGCTTGGTATTCAGCCTAATCCAGTTTTCTCATGTCCAAGAACTATCTACAGTCACTGAACACACTCCAAGGAGATCTTTTATTCTTCAAAGTCCTAATCGTTTGGTCTATAGCTATGGTAGGCACTTAATAAATGCTTGTTGAACTGAATTGACTGAATAGCCTGTGGTATATTCTCACTACAATGTAGCTTCTTTTTCTTTCCCTCTAAATACCCTCCACCAACCTTCCCCTATCTTGTACTTCAGAGATGTCAGAGATGTAACCCTTTTGCCACTTGTGGCTTCCAACATTCCAGAGTATGGCCAGAACTAAATTAAAATGCAATCTGGAAATATTTAACAAAATAAATTAAAATAAAATAAAAAATAATCATAATCTGTTGTATTCTAAGTCAATATTTGGTTTGGTGAACCCCTCTTAAATTGAATCTGATACCATTATGGTACATGAATGGGTTCATAGATGATTATGTTTACATACGATAGTATAATCACTGGGTTTGTTTTTTTTTCCAATAAGTTCCTTTGGATCTCAGGATATTTAGTCTATAGAAGAAAAGCCTTAAGGGGAACACCAAGTATTTGAAGGGCAATCTGTGAATAAGAAATATTTTACTTTTTTTTCTACTTGACCTCAGAGGGAAGAACTAGGAGCAGGGCATGTAGCTGCAAAGTAGAAATGTATGACTGACTGAAAAATAAACTTTCTAAAAATCAGAGCCATTAACAAATAGGGGTCATGAAGATAACCTCAAAAGATAATGGCCAGCAACATATGTATTAAAATGAAGGGTTTCCTTGGCAGGGGTGTAGGGAAAGCAGAGAGGAAAAGTTAGGGAGAACTGATGAACGTGCAAAAACAACGATAGGAGAAAACAAAAACAAAAGCATGAAATAATACAAATAAAAGGAGTAATTCCATTACATTATTAAATTTATATGCATCTATAACGTATATATTTAGCATATTTTATGTGGAGTGTTCAGGATTAAGCCATTAAATGCTTTAAGCCAGGAGTGAGGAACCTGTGGCCTCAAGGCTACGTGTGTCCCTCTAGGTCTTCAAGTAAAGTCCTTTCTTTGACTGAATCCAAACTTCACAGACCAGATTTGTTCTGTAGAACTTGGACTCAGTCAAAAGGCTGCACCCAAGGACCTAGAAGACTACATGTGGTCTCAAGACTTCAGGTTCCTCAACCCTGCTTTAAGCTACTAAAACTAAGAACTTCACACAAATAAAGCCAGATTTAAGCAACTAGAGAAATATTAATTGCTCATGGGTTGGTTGAGTCAATATAATAAAAATTAAGATGCTACCTAATTAATTTATTTATTCAGTAGCTTATCAACTGAACTACCAAAAAATTATTTCACAGAGGTAGAAAAAATAATAACAAAATGCATATGGAAGAATAAGGTCAAGAATATCAAGGAAATCAATGAAAAAAATTGAAGAAAAGAGCCTAGCAGTGCCAGATCTCAAAATATACTACGGAGTGGTTATCGTCAAAACAATCTGGTAATGGATAGAAAATAGAACGATTAATCAACGGAATGATTAGGTATACAATCTATAGACATAAATGACCACAGTAATGTAGTGTTTGATAAACTGAAAGATACTACCTACTGGGGTAAAAAGTCACTATTTAACAAAAAATGATGGGAAAACTAGCAAGCAGTCTAGCCAAAAGTAGGCATAGACCAACATCTCACACTGTATTTGATGAGCTCAAAATGGGAAAATGATTTAAACATAAAGGTAATATTATGAACAATTAAGAGAACATGGATAAAATTACTTCTTAGATTTATGGATAAGGAAAAGTTTATGACTGAGCAAGAAGAGCTAGAGAAGATCGCAGGGGGAGGTAAAATTGATAATTTTGATTATATTAAATTGAAAATGTTTTATGCAGGAAAAAAGGCAATCAAAATTAGAAGGAAAGCAGGGGACAAGGAAGAAATTTCACAGAAACTTTCTCTGATAAAGGTCTCTTTTCTGAAATACATAGAGAACTAAGCTAAATTTATTTTTAAAAATAAGAGCCTTTCCTGAAATGATAAATCATTAAAGGATATGACCAGGCAGTTTTTGAAGATAAAAAAAAACTATCAATAGTCATATGAAAAAATACTTCAAATCAATAATCAGAACAATGCAAATTAAAACAACTTTAAAGTACCACTTTGTATGTATCAGATTAGTTAACATGATAGAAAAGGAATATAACAAATGCAGTAGGGGATGTGATAAAACAGTTACCATAATACATTACTGGTGGAGTTGTGAAGTGATCCTATCAGTCTGGGCAACAATTTGAAACTGTGCTGAAAGGACTATAAAACTGTGTATACTCTTTGACCCAGTAATATCACTCTAGCTCTAAACCCTAAAGAGATCAAAGAAAAAGAAAAAAGGATCCATATGTACAAAAATATTTACAGCAGCTCTTTTTGTGGTGGAACAGATTTGGAAACTGAGGTGATGCCCATCAACTGAGAAATGGCTGAATAAATTGTGGTATATGATTGTGATAAAATACTATTGTGTGATAAGATATGATGAAGGGGATGATTTCAGAAAAACCTGGGAAGATTTATATGAGCTGACGCAAAATGAAGTGAGCAGAACCAGAAGAACAAATAGCAATATTGTAACAGTATTCAACTGTGAAAGACTTAGCTACTTTGATCAATATAAAGATCCATGACAATTCCAAAGGATTTTTGATGACAAAATGCTATCCACCTCCAGAAAGAGAACTGATGAACAGTATAGACTGAAACATAGTGTTTTTTACTTTCTTTACTTTTCTTGCTTTTTTTTTCCTTCTCAATATGGCTAAGGTGGAAATATATTTTGCATGACTTCATATGTATAATGGGTATACTATTTCTTGTCTTCTCAGTGGGTAAGGAAAAGAGTCAGGGGAGGGAGAGAATTTGGAACTGAAAATAAATTTTTAAATGTTTTTAAACTTAGAACTTCACTAAGACTTGGGATGCCTTATATATACATATCTGTACATATATACTTATATTTACATATACTTATATGTTTTATGTATTTCTTTTTTAGAAATTACTAACAGAATTTCATAGTTTTTATACATTCTTCCTTCTTGGTTTTCTTTGTATTTTGAAGTGCTTTTGCTTGTTGGTGATTGCTATATTTTTTTTAAAGGGTTGGAGAGCAGTAATGGGTTCAGTTTCATTGGAAGTCTTCAAGAAACACTAGATGATGACTGCATAGGCACGTTGTAGATGAGATTCTTTATTTTTAAGTATGATTTGTACAGAACAGTCATTGAGTTTTTTTCCCATTGTAAAATTCTAGGACTATGAAGAAGTAATTTCATTCCATTACCTCATTCCAGGTATGAGTGGTATCTCAGTGTATCTCAGTGACACCAAAGGCACTAGGCTTTCCAGTTTGTGTTAAAATTCTTTGGTTCTTTTCTTTTTACTACCCATTCCTTATGATTTTATATATAACAGCTGAGGCCATGAGCATTATTGCTAACTTTACCTTTTGATATTGTATCATGTGAATATTGACCTCTCAACTCATATTTTTCTTTTGTTATACCTACTACTTTTTGCCAAATTTGTATTTGTGCATGTGTGGGGGCAGTTTTATCCCTCCCCTATAATTTCAGTTTTAAGCCATCTTAATAAGGTCCACAATTCTCTAGCCAAATATGTTCTTCCTGAGCCTCATTAGATATATTCCATCCTTGGCAAGTTGCCTATTATTACTATATCTTAAGCCCTTGAGTGCAAAATCAAAATGACATTTTCCACTCCATTTTGTTAAGAAATTCATACCTTTGTATTTACTATTCTTTTGCAAAGCTACCATCTCCCTTTAGTTGACAAATAATAAAAGTCCTATTTGGGTCTGGAAGGTCTTCATTTCCTTTCCCCAAGAACAGGACTTTTTAATTCCTAGAGTTCCTTCCATTTTCCCTCAGGTACGTTCATTTGTTCTACATAAATCACCAGAATTGGGCACTAGTCATCAAGTTTGACAAGTTTTAAGGGGTCCTCCATCATAGTCCAGATATACTCTAGGAAGGGCAAATTTTCATGCCAAGGTGACCAAAGACCACCATAGTTCTCTTTAGCAGGGAGTTACCTCAACTCCTCTCTTCTTCCAGTGACCAGATATTCTATCTCTTGTTGGAACCTATTGATCTTTGCCATGACTCAAAGAAATTGAAGAATCTTTGTACTCAATTCCTGAAAAAAGAACCTAGACCAATGATATGTAGCTCCAGGAACTTGGTGGTCCTTTTCCTTCCAGCTCTAATCCCTGCGCCATCTTTAAATTCACCTTAGCTGTTTCCCCCCCTCATTCTCTTTCATGACAAGCCATAGAGTTAAGACTCTATTCCTCAGACCTTTTTGCCATCTTCTCCAGGAAGGAAACCAACATGCATTTTTAGGTTCACTGAATTTAGGTTTGAAAGAGATCTCACAAAGGTCAGCTATTTCAACCTTTTCATTTTACCAGTGAGGAAACTGAAGCCCAGAAAAGTTACCACTTGTTAAAGTCACAGAAGGAGTAAACAGGAGAACCATAATTCAAACCCAGATTCTTGGATTCCATGTTCAATTTAATTAAACAAATATTTATTAAGCATTTCCCATTAAGCATATGTGCAAGGAACCATGTTAGGAAAAGAGTTAAAGACCAAAATTTAAAAAAAAAAATCTCTGCCTTCAGGGAGCTTACATTTTACATACATGTGCTAATCCACTATGAATTAGATATGGAAGAATAAATATATCATGTTTTCGGCAACTCACTTGATCATTCTCATTGACCTAACTGCTTCGCGAATGCGAGACCTCCAGATCTCTGCCATTCTGACTCCAAAACTTTTATGCTAATTGCTTTGGCAGCTGTTGTTTACTCCATCAGTGGCTTTGTCACTTTAGGATCTTGCTTGAGGATCTTCTATGATTTGTATAATTTTCATAATTGTTTTTCTTTGTGACAATAAAATATACCATTGAACTGTTATATCACAATCTGTAGGGCCATTACCAAACATTGTGAACTTAGATAATTCACAGGGTTTTTTTTAAGATTTTAAGAAGTACAACAAAAAAAGATTTTTGTAAAAAAATATTAAATTTTTAATTATTTCCTTTGGATATGTCATATTTCTAACAGTGAGATTTTTAGGTCAAAGGGTACAACTGGTATTATGACTCTTGTTGTGTATTGCCCGATTCTTTTCCAGAAAGACTGGACTAATTTGCATAATCACCAGTAACCTGTGCATGCTTGTTTTCCCATAGCCCCAAAAGCATTGAAATTTATCATTTTTATTTATTTCTTGCTAGTTTAATAGGTATGAGGCAATAGCAGTGAGAATTTTTTTTTCCTCTAATGGGGAAAAAGAGCTGAACACAATATAAATCAGGAGGGAAATCAATTTTGATATTTTAATTTATGAACTCAAAATAACAGGGAAAGGTGAACCTAACTTCCTAAAATGCAATTCAACTCAAGTGTCACTTCCTCCATGAACCTTTCCCTAATCACTCCAACTGGCAGAGAGACTCTCTGCCTTTCCAGATATTTCTGGAACCCTCTGTTCCCCTTCCCTCCCCTTTACTCCCTGCTCTCTGGCATACTATCTTACTTATACACTGTGTGCTCCCAGAAACATGTAAGTCCCTTGAAAGTAAAGGCTATTTTGTTGGGGTTTTTTGTTTGTTTTTATTTTGTGTCTTCAGAATCTAGAATAGGGCCTTGCATATGGCACACTTAGTAAATATTATTTACTTTGGTTGACTGATGGCAGAAGAGTTTTAACCTCACATTGGTGGTCACATTGGAGTCCAGTAAGGAGAGATTATGACCAAAATTATGAATTGGCTTTAGAACTATTTCCTTTGTCAGTCACACAAGAAGGAAAACTGCAGATTTTAGCAGGTAATTTAACTTCACCAGGTTCTACTACAGAACTCAAACAATTCCTATAGAGGTAGTCTGTCTTCTTAGTAAGCAGTCTTAGCTGCATTTGATTTCTTATTTCTTCCCCTTTGAAGATCCCAGCAAGAGGGAGGCCAATCCCTTCTGGCAAAGCAAGATGGTATGTCATGGTCTTACATCTGATTTTTTCCCTCTGTGATTCTTCCTTAACTTTAAGTCTATGCTACACCTAAAATATGAATGAATCAACTGCTTAAACTAGTAACTAAGTACAAATTCAAGAAGATGCTTCAAAATTCCTAAATTAAAATTTATAATTTCAAAAATGCATTCCAAGAAAGCAGCATGATGCAATAGAAAATCCTGGACTTAGAGGACATGGAATCAGGTCCTGATTCTGCTCTTACTTTAATACCCGGGTGACCTTGTGTTGTCTCTTAAACTCTCCAAGACTGAGTTCCTTCATGGGGGAAATGAAAGGGTTTGACTAGATGATCTCTAAGGTCTCTTCCAGCTCAAAACCTTTGTATATTCTAGGTAAAATTTTATAAATTCTTTTATTTTTATCAGAGATGCAACCTAGTGTTAAGGATCTGTTTTTCATCCTTTCCAGTCTATCCAAACAACAGTGAAATGGGAACTGTTTTGTGCACAAAATTTGATGCTTATGAGAGTGAATGAATACTCCCACTGGAAAGTAAATGGGGTCCTAAACAACCCAACAGGTGCTTTGCTCCCGTCCTTCTTGTCTTCGGTGTCTTTGCAAGCAGCTGTCAATCTGTCAGTTGCATCAAGAGAAGTAGAGAATCGCTCCTGTGTTGTGAGAGGGATAATGACCAGTGTTTCTATTTCCCATTTAAGTGTATATTTTTATAATGTGGTAGGGAAGCAGGCACTTAGGCAAGTTTAGTATCAGCTCTTCTTCCAAACATGCCATGCCATAAATTCAGTCCATAGTGGTTTGGTCACAGTACCTTAAGGAAATATGTCTATTTGATCATTTTGACATCAAAACCATTTTATGCGGTGAATGGATTAGAATGTATATACTTGTTCATTTTGTTAGGAATAATGGTTACCATTCCCAGGGTCATGTACACTAAAAGTAGCTAGATGGAGCAAGGGATAGAGTTCTGGATCTGGAGTCAGGAAGACTCAGGAAGACTCAATTGCCTCAGACAGCTCTGTCTCAACTACCATTGCTGTTGAGTCATTTCGGTCTTCCCATTTGGGGTTTTCTTGGCAATGATACTGCAGTGGCTTGCCGTTTTCTTATTTGGCACATTTAATAGATGAGGAACTGAGGCAAAGTGGGTTAAGTGACTTGCCCAAGGTCACCCTGCTAGTAAGTGTCAGAGGACAGATTTGAACTCAGAGAGATGAGCCTTCATGACTCTAAATCCAGTGTTCCATCCACTGTACCATTGAGCTGCCTCAATTTTAAAATGTAGATAATAATAGTAACTACCTCAGAAGACTGTTGTGAGGATCAAATGATATAGTATTCATAAAATGCTTAGCATATGGTCTGGCATATAATAGGTTATTAATAAATTCTTGTTCCCTTGTTCCTTCTGTTTGACAGTACTAGAAGAATTCAAAGATTCATACTTCCTATCACTCCCTATTCTCTAAACACACACACACATGCACACACACACGTATGTATGTATGTATATACAAGCATCATAGCAGGAATAGTAGTAGTAACAAGTCATATTCCCATAGCATGTTATAGTTTATAAAATACTTTTATATACATACATATTCATATACATAAGTATATATTCATATATTGAATTTTCCAATATTATAGATGTCCTTTATGGTTATCTCTCAGCTTAATTTTAACTTTATTCCCTTTTAATTCCTCAACATGCAAACATAGTTGCATCAGGTTTGATTCAGTGTTTAAACTTGCTTGACATTAAACATGATTGTATGCTTCAGCTGTCTCTTTGTGTAGATTATTTCAAAAATGGAACTGATTCCAAAATTAAACAGGTTTAAGTATTCAGTCAATTTATTCGATCTGCATTTTAGAGGCTTCTGTGGAGAAATTATAATTACTCTTTGCTGCTCGTAGTTTCTTAGTAATTTACCTAAACGTGTTTTAAGTTGTCAAAGTCAGATGTAGAATCTCATTTCAAGAAGTCTTTTTCTGGAGGATGCATGTAGTTTTCTGGTATGTATGGAGGATGTGTTTTGTTTTTATTTGAAGAATGACCATACCATAGTATAGTTCACAGACATGTGAGGACATGGAATTAAAAGAGAAGCAGATTTACTGTTGTGAAAAGAGAACTGGAGCAGGAGTGAGAGAACCTGAGTTCAAATCCCAGATCTGGTGGTTACTATTTCCTTGGTCATAGGCAAGTCACTTCCAAATTTCACTGTTTAAGCTACTAAATAACTCCAAATTTGACAGTCATTTATACGCAGGCAAAATGTGCCCAGATTTCTGAAGGATAACATATGCTAAATTGTCTTTGATACTTGACACAATAAATACAACACTCATTGGAACAAATTTTCAAATGGCACATTTTCCTCATCTAAATTCTCATTTCCTCATCTAAAAATGAAGCTGTTGGACTAGTTGATCTCTGAGACTCCTTCAATCTAGAAATCTATGACAACTTATTAACTATGTTTTTTTTCAAATAGCATTACTAGGAAGACAGAAGTGAACAGGCATATAGTTGCTGTGTGTTAAGACTGAAGTTGGTTTTAATGTAGAAATATAAAAATTTTAAATTCTAGAATTGCTAGCTTAAGACTTCTTAAAATTCTCCATTCCTGCAGTCCATGGAATCAGTGTTCTCACTAGGTCATGGTGAGAATTGAAAAGCTCTACGTTAAGCATTGAAAAGCAAAAAAAAAATACATTTCTTTCCTCAATTTCACATTGACTTAAGTGAAATTGTATTATACATATATACAATAGCCATGATTAACAGTAAAGTAATATGTTTAGTTTTTTTGAAAATAAATGACATTTACATTTTAAAATTGGCTATTGCTCCTGCACAGTCATTTCCAACATTTCATAGTTATTATTAACAAAGTTCTGTTTGCACCATCTAGAAATATCACAATAATAACAACCACGTAGCTTGCAAAATGTACCCAGATTACTAAAGGATAACTTATGTACTAAATTGTCTTTGATATTTGACACCGCAAATACAAATATGAATTGGAAAAATTTTGAAGTGACACATTTTAACAATGAGCTAACTCCAAAAGAAACCATTAAAATTCAGTAATAAAGCACAAGAAAATTGAAGCCAGAGTAAAATGCAGTGTATAAACAGCCCAGTGCAAATACTGGATGTCATAAAATGTATCGCACAACTCACACTCACATCCATGTCTTCTACCCTTTAGGAATGCTTAGTTTAAAAATGAAGGGATCTCAAGTTTCATTATCCAATGTGAGTATTGAATCTCTGAGATCAAATTGGAACTCAGTGTTTCACTGTGCATCTTTATATAGATACGGAGACCCAAAATAGTGTGTCCCCTTGGCTCCCGCATCTCAAATTCAGGTGCTCTGGAATACTCTGTCTAACATTAAAAGGAAAATAGGCTACAGCCAAGTCCCAAAACTGATGACTCTGATGTTTAAATACAAGCTCACAAGAAAAGAGAGAGCAAGAGCTAAAATTATTCCATGATATTTTAAATACAAATCTGTGCTCCTGTCACAAATTTTAAAATACAAACTCTTAGTGTAGTTGTTTTTCATAGCAATAAATTACATGCACATATGTGTATATGTAAAATTATACATATTATATAATAGAAACTAATAAAGAGAAAGTTTATAGGGAAATATATAATGGAAAAAAAGAAGAAAATATATATGTATATATATACGTGTGTGTATGTGTGTTGTATGTATTTTTTTCTTCTTTCTTTCCCAGATCAATACATTTAGCTTCTGATGAGCTACGTTTTGTTTGCTTGCCATTCCACACTGCCAACTGCAGCCTGGCAGGCCATGACCCCATTCCCAATAGGAGACCTGCCACCTGGGTTAGTATAACAGAGCCACATGGCAATAGAGAACCTTGCCACTAGAAGCTGAACCACAGGCCAAACCCAGCTGGGCACATTATGCAATGATTTCAATAATCTGAGCCAAAGCTTTCTTCTATTAGCATAGTGTGACCAGAAGTTCTACGTTAGTTAGGGAAAAAGGGGTCTTGTATTTTGACTTCCAGGCCTTGAAAATATGTTCATCCCAAATATTGCTCAATTACATATTTGGTATCAATTTCCTGCCTCCACAAAATATTCTTTTCTGATGTTCATGGTGGCTTGGACAGGAACCTCATATCTGGAAGGCTATACTAGCAGACTAAACTCTGGAAGGCCCTACCAAGTTATAAAAGCTTTGAGACCAGGCCTGGCAGAAGAAAGTTTCTGTTGCCCATGGGCCAAACCAGATGAGTACGGAGAAGTGCATCCCCAGAAGGGTAGCCACTAGGCAATGAATTTTTTTGGCCATGAAGACCAACAGAACAGATTTCCTGCTCTGGCAGGTGATAATCTCCTTATGGGAAAAGATCATTATCTTCTCCTGTTTTGCATGATCTCCAGTATTTATCACTCTGCTGATCACCATGTAGTTGATACATGGGTTGTAGTTGATACTGAGGCATGGGTTGTCTCTTTCATTGTCTAGAAAAACAAAAGTTCTGTATATATTTAGCAAATGACTGTTGAACTCAATCAATCATTAAGCATTTATAGTGGTCTTCTATGCTAGACACTGGAAATCCAAAAACACAGTCTCTGCCTTCTCGTAACTTATAGTCAATGAAAATAGCCTGAGCTGACTTTCTTCTCCATCTAATTTTCCCCTCATTTCATCTCCCTCTAACAGTGAGGCATATTGGATAAAGTGTGGAGTCAGGAAAATCTCTGTTGAAATCCTGCCTCCAGCCACACTAGCCATTTCAACATGGGGGAGTCACTTAATCTCCCTCTTCCTCAGGGAACTCATGAAAACAAATCTGCTAGTTTATAGAGGAGTGGCAATGTGCAAATCATGGATGTATTGACTTGTCTCCTCCTTCTTACCAAATCATCAAGGTCAGAGTAGAGTCCTATGACCCCACTTTTCTTCCATAAGCAAGCTCCAGGACTTGGCTCACCAGTACTCCTGTGGGGTTTTGCCTGTCTCTGTCTCTTCTGAAGTGAATTCTTACCACCTCTCTGCAGGAGAGGATACAGGGAAAATGGCACCTAACCCTTCTTTTAATTGATATAATTATTTTTAGGAAAGAATAAATTCCAGTACATAGAAAGAGCTAGGAATGTCAGAGATAGTATGGACTGAGAATCAGAAAAACAGCGTTTTGAATCCATTTTCTGCCAATTATTACCTGTGTGACCTTAAGCAAGTCATTTTAATTATTAAGTGGTATTAATATTAATAATAATAATAACTAGCACTTATATAGGACTTTAAGGTTTACAAAATGCTTGACTCATTTGACCTCACTAACGTGTGAGATGGAGGCTAATATTATCCCTATTTTATAAATGAGGAAACTGAGGCAAGCAGTGATTAAATGTTTTGCCCAGGGTCACACAGTCAGCAACTTAACATCTTTGGGCCCCTATTTTTCAATCAGTCAGATAATAAGCATTTATTAAGCACTTATTATCTGCCAAACACTAAGTACTGGGGATATAAAAAAGGCAAGAGACAGTCCTTGCCCTCAAGGAGATATTATTTATTTATTTGTGTGTTTATTTATTTGTTTATTTTATTTTAATTTTTCATAAATAAGATGAGAATACTTGATTGTATGACTACTTAGGTCCCTTTCTGCTCTACAGAAATTATCCTGTTATTCTTTGAACTGTCTGTTCCAATCCTCTGACCACTTAGCCATTAGGAATGTAGATACTTCGTGTACTCCTGTAACTCATAGTTCTTCCGTGCCTTAGTAAACAATTTTCAGATTCACTGTTGCCATGGAAAATTAGTCACCTGATGAGATGGGGGAGCCAACTGGTGATCAGTATCTCATAATTTGCTATATAGGTCCTTAGAAAGAATGTGGGACCATACAAGATCTTTTTTTCAGTTCAATAGGACCCTCTCAAGTAATAAAGCTTGTCTGCCACCATTGTCACCTTCACATCAGACTTTAGAGTAGAAGAGAACTCTAACAGAAAATACAGAAGTAGATACTTTTAGGGCCATCATACACACACACAAACACACACACACACACACACACACACACACACACATATATATATCAGTGAATCTTAGTTCTGCATTAGTTTTAGAGAGAATGTAGTTCTTCCTTATCTTCCTGTGATCTTCATGAAATCAGTCAGTCAAGTCCTATCTTAATGAGATGCTAAGTTAAATTCTAGTTTTCTCTCTGATGGAGATGCCCTTTAAGAAGGCTCAAGGTGAGTCAGTGTTTTCCAAGCTCCCACCCATTTCCCCACTGTTCTAACATGCTTCCCCCAATCTAACCCCAAGGTCCTCCAAACTACAGTCACTGTCTTCTCTTTGAATTCCCCTGCAGGATTAATAAGAAGTTTACAGTCAACTCTCTCAATCAGTGTAGACTTACTGGCAATTAACCTGAAGGAGTTTTATCTTACATAGGATAAAAGATTCACAAATTTAGATCTGGAAAGAATCTTTGAGATGATCTTGAAGCAAGAACTGAGATCAAGAGAAGTTATACAAGGTCATATTGCTGGTATTCATGGAACTCCAACCCAGGCTTTTTGTCTCCAAATTCCAGTTATCTTCCCATTATACCACACTATCTGCACCCTATCTTCCTAAATGAAAAACCTCCTTCCTTATCTGTCTTCCCAGTATTTCTCTTCCAGCCTCAGATCTCTTTCTCTGACCTGACAACTGTTTCTTTTTTTCTCCTAGAGGTCCCAGTGACTCTGGTCCCTGAATCATAAAATAAGATCAAAGAATTTTGAGTTAGGAAAGACCTTCACTTTACAGATAAGGAAACTGACACCCAAAGACATTAAAAGATTTGCCCAAACTTAACTAATTAGCAAATGACAAAATTCTGATTTGAAACTAGAGTGCTTTCCATTCTACCACATCTTTGTGGGACATAAATATTATCCGAGTATTGTTGGCTCATAGATTCAGATCTGAAAAGGATTTCAGATTCTTTTCAATACTTCAGCCTTGGAAGTTTAAGTGACTGACTCAAGGTCACACAAGTAGTAACAGAAGCAGATTTAAACCCAAGTCCAGAGGCAGTGCTTTTTCCACAGTACATGTCCAGTTTCAGTAAAATTGATTGCTCCACCAACTCCTCTAAAATGATTTCCTCACCCATTGCTTTTTTTTTAAGGTTATATGAACTGACGCTCTAAAAATAGTCTTCTCCTGAATTTACTATTCACATGCTCCTACCAGACTCTGGATGAAATCTCAACAGACTAACTTCCTTTCCTTATATTATGCTTGACAATGGACATTCACTGACTTTCAGAGCAGAGATGGAAAAAAGATTCCCATTAGGGCACAACAAATAATAAGTACCCAGCCCTGGCTCTTGTCTTGGCCTTGGCTAAAGTGTGTGTTCCAATCACCTCTCTACTGTCAATATTCATTCTCCAATCCCTTCTAATCTATAACACACACACACACACACACACACACACACATACACACACACACACACACACACACACACACACACACACCTCCTACAAATAGAAAGTGGTGTCTTAAAATCTAAGCTTACCTTAAATTTAAAATAAATTTCAACAACTTCTTCCTCCAAGGACAGAATATACCACCTAACAGTCTTATGAGTTTTTAAAAATATCTGTATATCTATGGGTAATATGACCTATAGAAGAGATAAGGGAAGAGCTATTTCCTTTCTCCTTTGCTTAAGCTGGATCCCACATGCATTCCCAAATACCCCTTACTCCATAAACAAATCCCCAGCAAATCCCTGTAAGATAAAGCCCAAGTATTCATCAGTTTGTATAGAGAACGATGGCATGACATATGGTTATCCTTTTTGGTGCTTTAAGCCAGTCATGAAGGCTGGAAGATAGAAAGAATCTAATAATTCACTGCTGGATTAGCCTGGGATCTGCCTCAGAGAAAAGAACAGGATAACAGGGGCAAAGTCACATATTTGGAAAAGAATATGACCTAAGGGTTTTTATTGGACAGAAATCTTTATGTTTGGAGGTATCAAATGCAAGTTATGAAGAAGCCATGTTGGAAGTCTGACTTTGCTACTGACTGCTTGTCTGACCTTGGAGAAGTCATTAAATTCTACTTGACTTCAACATTATCTATAAAATGAGGGTGTTGTACTAGATGGTTTCTAATATTCTTCCCAGATTGAATTCCCATTGCCTGATTATCCTAAATATGTAGATTGCACTTATTGATGGTGAGAAGGGGAAGTGTTTTTCTAAAACAATAGTTAATAAACAGCTCACTTATATTTTTAGTGATGTGCCTAAACTATAGTATCATTTAAGTAATACTTCCTATTATAACTTATTTGGAAAACATTTAATATTTATCAAACTTTTCTGTGAAAAAGGAAAATAGTAGGTTTAGACAAAAATTTATATTTCTAGTGAATAAAGAATAAGAATCTCTAAATATTCATTAATATGCATAGCTTAGCAAAAGAGTACTAAAATTGGGGGACAAGAAGACTGGGTTTTAGTCCTGAATTTTCTACCATCTGGAACTGTAATCAAATCATTTCATCTCCCTCAGTCTCAGTTTCATAATCTGTAACATGAAGAGATTGTGCTAGATAGTCTCTAGAGTCTCTTCCAGCTCTAATATTCTATTTTTATTTATATTTCATTTTACTATATTTATATATATATAATATTTATTCTTATTTTATTTATATTCTCTGTTCCCAAAATATGATCCTGGTAAGACCAAGGTCAGAGGTTGTAGCTGCAAAAAAGACAGAATAGCTCAGCTCTGTTCCCTGGCTGCTAACTGCAACCCCACACTCCAGTCAGTTGCCCTGCAGGTGCTTGCTGTTGGTCA
Source organism: Notamacropus eugenii (assembly GCF_028372415.1). NCBI lineage: Eukaryota > Metazoa > Chordata > Mammalia > Diprotodontia > Macropodidae > Notamacropus > Notamacropus eugenii. Next base: position 393,080,502 of record NC_092875.1, read on the forward strand.
TGGGCAAGATAGAATAAATGGCTCAGCACAAATCCAGCACCACAACACGTGGACAGCTCAAAGTATGCATCCTGCTGACATCTGGCCAAGGGTGTCATCTTCAATGGGAAGCATAGCATTTATTGATTACTATATTTTTTAAAAAATAGGTATTACATAAAAATGATCTTGGAGCTAGAAAGGAAAAAAGAAATTACTAGATCGTAATTTAATTCTATCCTCTTCAAAGTTACTTTACAATCTATATACATAGTTAGAGAGAAATTTGAGTCAAGAGTTGCAGCAACATTCCTAGGCTAAAGTCACTGAAAACCCTTCTGGCAGTCCAAATGCTAACACTTCTGTCAGAACCCACAGGCTAAAAATGGGGGTGGAGGAAATGCACAATATTTAGTAGCATAGATAACAAATTCCAAAGATGTTCATTATATGAGATTAAAGATTAGCTTCTGAGTCTATGGAGAAGCGCAGTCCCTTTTTCTGTTTGGTTTGTGAACTTTCTTTCTTTATTTTTTAGTTCTTGACCATTCTAGTTGACTGGAGAGGAATTACTGACATAGAAAGCTTTTGTCTATTTCTGCTAAATATAAAGGATGATTGTGGTACAGGGAAATTGAGCGTTTATGACTACAAAGGGAAAAGAACTTAGATGTTTCTCTGCACTGTGGATTTACCTTGCCTACTTCAAGTATACAGTGAGGCTACACATTAGTAGCCCTCAAAGCAGGGATGTGGGCAGAGGTATGCCTCACCACATGGACCGTGTAGAAAATATTTCTGGATTATCATTTGCTGTAGCAATGATTCTGCCACCACTCCAGACCATACAGAATGTTCGCTGGTAGCATGAATAAATCAAAACACCATTTATTAGATAATTTTGGTTTGTGATACATGGGGATAAAATCTTTCCCTAATGTAGCAAACAACACACCTGTTTATCTAAGATTCTATTACTGACTTGTTTATGTAAACTACATGTCAAACAGCAGGAGTATGCAACTTGTTGCACACAGATTCATGGGACATAAATAGAACCTAGGCTAGTTTTACTACCCCAGAACCTCAGTCTGACTCTGAAAACATCACTTCTACAGACACTCAGGATTTTTCCTGTGAAAGTATATAAATTACCACCAATGACCTGAGATTGTATGACCCACTGAGACTGTTTATGTATACAATCAATAATAATGATGATAACTACTCCTAAAAGTCTAATCCATTTAATATGCTATCAGGTGGGTAGAAGAGGTAAGAATGACAAATTGAAGGAGTGATAGACAGGGTAATGCATTGTATGGATTCTCGTTGCCCTGTGATAGCTATACTTGCTCTGAAGGCCTAGAACTCTGAAATGCTGACCAACTGGGTTCTAGTGATCCCACAGATCACTAAATCTGGTCTAACTACTTTGATGAATCTAAGAAATAGATGGGACAGTATAAAATTGCAGACTAGCCCTATTGAAACTGTTATTATGATCAGTTTGTCACAAATGACAGTGCAATAAATGGTACAACTTTGAGTTCTGGAACTACAGGAAGGCAAAATATGTCCATACCCACCAGCTTACTTGTAGAAATGTTTTGCTGCACTTGAAGCTGACTATTAGTGTACATAAAATGGGCAAATAGATGAAAAGAACTGAAGGCATCGATATTCACATTATTTGCCAATATTATATAGCAATAAAATTATAAACCAATCCCACTAGTTATGGGCAAAGGCATCATACCAGCTTTGTCAGTGAGTACTCAGATCCATATTACATAATATATTGCCAACCAGAGCAGGGAAATCATAAAATGACAATGACAAAGAAGACAACAGTAACATATGTAGGTTAGGTGAAATAAGAAATAAAGTCAAGGAGTTTCTAAAATCTGAAGAAGGAAAATTGGAAAATGCTGAATTCACTTAATATCATCTGCCAGCAAATAAATATTTATTAAATGCCTATAATATGCCAGGCACTGTTTCATATGCTAGGGATACAAATATAAAAAGAGGTAATCCCTGCTCTCAAGGAGTTTACAATCTAATGGGCAAAGATAACACACAAAAGGAAATGAAATGGATGTGGGAGGGGGGTGGTACAGGGAAGGAGACTGGAATAGGGAAATAATGAAGTTCCAAAAAAAACATAGCCATCTGGAAACTTTACTTGAATGGAGATTCTATGATTAATTCCCCACTCTGCCTCCAATGAGGGGGCGGTGGAACCTAACAACAGAGGAGAGTGATAAGATCTGGGTACTACAGTCACTTCAGTCAATCAACCAGTAAGCCATAAATCCATGATAGTTAAATACAAGTTAGTTAGGGGGAGAGGACATCAGTACCTTGGGTCACCTAAAAAATATTTCATGTGTAAGAAGGTACCTGAACTCTGTCTTGAAGGAAGAAATGGATTCCATGAGTCAAAAAAAATGAGGAAGGAGTGAATTCCAGACCTGGGGGGAAAGGCAGAATAAAGGCACAAACAGAGATGAAAGAGACAGGAGGCCAGTTTGATATCATTCAAGTTTAAAGGAGGGAGAACGTTGTCTAATGAAACTAGAAAGATATTTTGGAGCCAGGTTTTGAAGGGCTTTAAAAACTAAGTAGAGTCTATGTTTTAATCTAGAAGTAATAGGAAGTCATTGAAGTTTATTCAAGAACTGAGTGGCATAGTTAGATCTCAGAATATCAACTGTCTAAAACCAATACCCAGCATTCAAATAGTACTTTAAGATTTGCAAAACATTTTACAAATATTATTTCCTTTAATCCTTACAACAGTCCTGGGAAGTAAGTGCTATTTGTTAATTCCCATTTTATTGAGGGGTGTTAACAAATACTCCTAAGGACAGGAGAAAAATGCCATCATGAAAGATGTGAGTTGGGAAAACTATCAAGATCTATAGAACGGCATCAGAAAATTACATCAATATCTTGCTGGCACACACAGTACAAAACTTGAACACCATATTATCACCTTATTAAAGAAAGTAGAAAGGAAATTTGTACAATGGACTCCAAAAAATTAATAAGCAATTAAAAATAAAAATTAAATAGTTTGATGATACAAAGTATAAGAACAGTGCAAAGAACAAAATAAATAATTCAACATCAATCAAATATTTTACTACAGTAACATGAAAAGAAAACAAATCAAAGGCAATGAAAAAACCCTGGAGAAAGAGGATGTGGAAAACTTCTGGTTGTTTATCTAGTTGTAAGAAGTCCAACACAACAAGTTCCATCAGATGAGCAACAGCATGTGTACTATTAATATAATTAATGACAGAATACTTGCCTCAAGGGGAGAGAATGAAACTCTATATTTATACTAAGCTGTAAATAGATGGAGCTATATAAAACACAATAATATTGGCTAAAATACTCCATGATAAAGCATAAATATGAACCAAACATTTTACCAGCTTGTCTTCAAATGTCAATTTGATCCTCCATTTCTAAGTAGATGATGTCATGTGTATATTACTACAGCTGAGGGTAAATAACCTTTCCAAACACAGGTAAATTGCATGTTTATGTATTTTGTACACTGCGTTTATAACTTGTTTCACTAAAAGAAATCTATAAACACAAGAAATAATATATCGGCTGAGAAACAAAACGGATTTGCCAAGAAGTCCCAAGTGTATAAAAATTATTAATGATTAAAAAGTACCATTGTATTATAACTCCTTTACTGATTTTCCCAAAGCCTTTAACTTAGTTCCACACTCGATTAATCACATACTGCAAATATATATATACATATATGTATATATAATGAATATATATACATATACATATACATGCATATACATATATACACATACATATGCATACACACATGCAAATATAGAGAGATATATATGTGTGTAAAGTAATGTGTAATATGTGTATATATGCATCCTAAGAGTGTTTAATTTCCACTTGGAAAACTCTATTTAAAACATGCCTCCAAGACAATAAAGTCAAGAACAATTAATATAAAACACTGCATTTTTTCGGGAAGCATTATTGTTTTGCTGTGCCTTAAATCTATTTTCATCTCTTCTAAATAGAACTTAATATGGCTTCCAAACTAAAGAGGTAGTTGAAGCAAAACATCTTATTAATCATTTAATGTATGTGCATGACCTAAAACACATAATGCAACACTGAAAAACACATTAATCAGTTATTTTATCTTGACAACATCTTTGCTTCTGGTAAATTTAACCCCCCAAAGAGGGTGTGTGTGTGTGTCTGTGTGTGTGTGTGTGTGTGTGTGTGTGTGTGTGTGTTTTCTTGAGCTGTCTGGCTTGTTATATCCTAACCCAGAGCAGAACTTGCAATGAGGGAGGGAATCTCTAAAACAAAGCCTATATTTGACTTATGCCTCAAATCTCCTCAAAAAAGAATTAACAAAAACTCTTCTAAAAAGATATTCAATATACAAAGTACATACTTATATATGGGATAAAGAAAGACCTAAAGTACAAAAGACTCAGAAGCTTGCATTAACACATATTTAAAAAATAATACAGTAACCCATTACATATTACATTCTTCTCAGGAAGTTGATATTTTAAACATTTTTAAAAATCAATCATTTTTATCTCAGATCTGCACTTTTCAAGCAATTCACTCTAGAACCATATCTTCTGACAAGTTATTATCATACTTTGGCTTTAATGCTTTCATCTATAGTATCTTCCTAGTGGTGGTCATCTTTACCTCTGAGAAACTATTGCACCTATAAACTCTTACTGGAAAACCAGCACTAGGAACCAGGAACTTCCAGCATCTTGAATTTGTGAAGTCATCTCCAAGACTGGGAACAACCATGTCTGAATTCCTGTCTAGTCAACTTGGCTAAGGAAAAGAAAGACAAAACTGTGAAGGCAGCCAGATATCCTAGATGTGGTCTCTAACTCACCAACATAAATATTCTCACTATTTATATTTACGTAGCTGCCTTAGCTAACAGGGGGAGCAAGATCCTTTTCTTTCTACCTTCCATAGAAGTCAGAGGGAGAGCTCAAAGGTTCTCAAATTGCTGGACCATCAGCAAGAAAGTGAAAGCAGAAAAAAAGTCTTTCTTTTTAAAGTCCAGCCTTTTTGTTTGTTTGTTTTGCTCAATGGTCAGTTGTCTTTTGCATGGATTTCTTGTTAAAAGGACCAACCAAGAGCCTTGATCATGCAATGTCTTAAGCAAGAGACCATGGCACATGTATCATTGGAGAGCTGATTCTAGGACCAGTAGAAGGGACCAAGGTGTATGCTTGGCTTCACTGGAAGTATCCCAGCCAAAATATATGTATAAACACAGGGGACCTCTGTTTACAACCCATAGTGAGTGCCCTGACCAGAGAAGATTGTATGACTGCCTTGATTATTTTCGTCAGGTTTCAAAGGACAGACATCAAATGCCATGATGGCACAAGTGGTTTAATAAAACTCTCAAAGACCTGTGGAAATATACTGGAACATGACATCAATATCTGGCTAGTTCACGCAGTATAAAAATTGCACACTGTATTGTCCAGTTAATGGCACTGTCCAGCTTTTTTTTTTTTTTGGTCTAACCACGTATAGCATGCCTTGATAATTTGGTTGCTATATCACTAAATCTGTTAAACTAATTTGGGTCCTGAGTATGCTTTGGTATATGATTCCCATAAACACATGACATGTACGCATGAATATATATGTATATATGGATGTATGTGTATGTCTATGTCTATGTGTATACATATGTACATGTTTTTATTGGGAGGGAAGATCGAGACTATGATTTCATCAGTGTGGAGAATTGCATGTGTGAAAATTACCCCTACAACAATTCAGAAGCAAAACTTCTAAAAGTGTTGCTGGGAAACCCAGAGGTTAAGTAATTTGTCCCCAGGCACCCAGCTACCATGTATCAGAAGTTAGACTTAAACTCAAATATTTGTGACTTTCGAGTTATACATTAATAATCCCTAAATTATAAGAATAACTTTTAAATAAAATATCCCTATTTTGCAGAAGAGATCACTAAGGCTTCCAGAGGTGAAATTACATTTTCTTAAGATCATAAAGCTGGTAAATATTAGAGCTAGAGCCTGAAACTGGGGAATCATATCTGACATTTCTATATTTTTGAGATTCATAAAGCCCTTTAAGGCATTACCTCATTTGATCTTCACAATAGTTTTGTAAGGCAGATATTATTAAGTGTCAGAAATGGAATTTGAAGCTGACTCTCACCTGAGTCTAAAGCCAGTGTTCTTTTTGTTGCATCACATAATACTTCTACACTTTGCTACTTGCAGATAAAAATAGGGTGGTCCAGTGGATAGTGCCAGGTTTATCAGGAAGATTCATCTTCCTGAATTCAAATCTGGCATCAGACACTTACTACTTATGTGGCCCTAGGCAGGTCATTTAATCCTGTTTGCCCCAGTTTCCTCATCTGTAAAGTGAACTAGAGAAGAAAATAGCAAACTACTCCAGTATCTTTTTCAAGAAACCTCATGTGGTCATGAAGAGTCAGACATGACTGAAAAAATGACTGAACAACACCAGCAAATAGCAAATTGTTATTTGTCCCCTGATTTATTCCTCAAAATATTCTATAGAGGTGGAGCCAAGATGTCAGAGTAGAAGTGGGGACCTGTTAGATCTCTCCCCTCAAACCGCTCAAAAACCTGTAAAAAATGACTCAACAAATACTGGAACAGCAGAAGCCACCGAGTGATGTTCTAAAGCAGATTTCCAGCCCAATACAATCTGGAAGGTTGACAGGAAGGGTCTCTTGTACCTGGCTGGGAGCAGAGCACAGTTCAGCATGGACCACATCAGCATGGAAGGAGTTTTAGCAGGCCTTAGGGGACTGAATTGCTAGTAGTGGCTGCAGTTTCCAGACTTCTCAACCCACAAACACCAGACAGCTTTGAAGGTCAATGGGAAGGATCTCTCACCTGGATGAGAGGGGAGCATGGTCCAGCCCCAGACCCAGACCCAGGGCAGTAACAGCCAATGTTGAAGTGGAGGCTGCTTCTGGAGTCCTCCATTTAACAAAGAGCTCAAACATTAAGTAATTGACTGGGAAAATTAGCAAATGGGTAAAAAGAATTCTTACTTTCTCAGTGAGGAGGAATTTTCTTACATTGTTGGTGATGAGGAAGATCAAATCATACAACCAAAAGAAGACAACAAAGCCAAAGCTCCTGCATCCAAAGATTCTAAGAAAAATATGAATTGGTCTCAGGCCATGGAAGAGCTCAAAAAGGATTTTGAAAATCAAGCAAGAGAAATAGAGGAAAAATTGCAAAGAGAAATGAGAGTGATACAAGAAAATCATGAAAAATGAGTCAACAGCTTGCTAAAGGAAACCAAAAAAAAAAAAAAATACTGAAGAAAATAACACCTTTAAAATTAGACTAACCCTAATGGCAAAAGAGGTCTAAAAGCTCACTGGAGAAAAGAATTCCTTCAAAATCAGAATGGAGAAAATGGAAGCTAATGATTTTATGAGAAATCAAGAAATTATAAAACAAAACAAAAGAATGAAAAAATAGAGGACAATGTGATGTATCTCACTGGAAAAGCAACTGATCTGGAAAATGGATCCAGGAAAGATGATTTTTAAATTATTGGACTACCTGAAAGCCATGATCAGAAAAAAAAGCCTAGACATCATCTTTCAAGAAATTATCAAGGAAAATTGCCCTGATATTTTAGAACCAGAGGGTACAATAGAAATGGAAAGAATCCACCAATCACCTCCTGAAAGAGATTCCCAAAAGGCAAACTCCTAGGAATATTGTAGCCAAATTTTAGAGTTTCCAGTTCAAGGAGATTTTATTACAAGCAGCCAGAAATAAAGAATTCAAGTACTATGGAAATACAATCAGGATAACACAAAATTTAGCAGCTTCTACGCAAAGAGTTTGGAATATGATATTCCAGAGGCCAAAGAATATGGATTAAAATCAAGAATCACCTACCCAGCAAAACTGAGTATGATAGTTCAGGGGGAAAAATGGAATTTCAATGAAATAGAGGACTTTCAAGAATTCTTGTTGAAAAACCTGAGCTGAATAGAAAATTTGACTTTCAAATACAAGAATCAAGAGAAACAGGAAAAGATAAACAGGAAAGAAAAACCATAAGTGATTTATTAAAGTTGAACATGGAAAGATATATTTGCAACTCATAAGATCTTTCTCAGTATTAGTATAGTTGGAGGGAACATATGTGTGTGTATGTATGTATGTCTATGTGTATGTATATGCATATATAAAGGAGGGCACAGAGTAGGCTGAATATGAAGGGATGGTATCTAGAAAAAGAAAATTAAGTGTTGAGAAGAATGTATTGGGAGAAAGAGAAAGGGAGAGGTAGAATGTAGTAAATCATCTCACATAAAACAAGCAAGAAAGAGCTTTTACAATGCTGGGCAAGAAGGCAAAACTGAGAGGGAATACATGAGCCTTCCTTTCTTCAGATTGGGCTTCAGGAAGGAATAACATACACACTCAGTTGAGTATAGAAGTTTCTCTTACCCTATATGAAAGCAGGAAGGAAGAGGATAAGAGAAGGGGAATAATAGAAGGGACAGCAGACTGGGAGAAGGAAGCTAACACTGTGGTAGAGGGACAGGTCAAAGGGAAGAATAAAATAAATAGAGGGTGGGATGGGATAGAGGGAAATATAATTAATCTCTCACAACATGACTGATATGGAAGTGTTTTGCATACACACATATACATACATATAACCTTTATCGAATTGCTTGTCTTCTTAATGAGGGTGGGTGGGGAGGTGGGAAGGGAGAGAATGTGAAACTCAGAGCTTTAAAAATGAATTTTAAAAATTGTTTTTACATGCAACTAGAAAATAAGATATATAGGCAATGGAGTATAGAAATCTATCTTGCACTACAGGAAAAGAGAAGGGAAGGGGATAAGAGGTGGGGAGGGATAGAAGGGAAGGCAGATTGGAGGAAGGGATAATCAGAATACACACTGTCCTGATCTGGGGGGAGAGGAGAGATGGGGAGAAAATTTGAAATTCAAAATTTTGTGGAAGTGAATGTTAAAAACTAAAAGTAAATAAATTTTAAAAATATTCCACAACTCCAAACCATATTCACATTCATGTTCCTTTCCTCTGGCCTCCTATTGCCAAATTTTGGTATCCTTTGTCCTAATACTTATGTTTGATGTTCAAAAGTCCAGAGGGAAGACCTGCTGCCATGCTTCACTTGATCTCATGCCAATGAGATGATTCATTTTATGTAGACTGACCAATCTAATGTTTCCAGCACCATTTAAACCTCTTCATGTTTTGTTCATATCATCAGATCTAAAGATGTATGACTGCAACATTTTCCAAGCCCAAGAGCATGAGTTGTCATTATTTTTCTGAGGCAGCAAGAGCCCTACCCATCACAACACAGCCCCCTGAGAAATTTTCATCACTCTTATAAACCGACAAACTAAAATGCCAAAAGGCTGGTTCCAATGTCCAAGATCAATTTACGATGCTCTAAAATAAGCCTCTTTTTAATTGATGATGCTATTGCAAATTGCATATTTCCGTTTATTCTGTTAGGATGACAGTTAGGTTAAAGAGGAACTGGTTATGACTCATAGATAATGAGATGAAAACAGTATCATCATTAAACATTAAATAAAGCCATTGATTCCTTGTATTATTCTGTCAGTTTTAATTGAATTTCATTTCCCCCCTCTTTCAGTTCTTAATTATGCAGTTCATGCTGAATCTTTATTTTCATGAACAGAATGGTATAATGTTCTCTTTTTCCTTACCTTAGAGTCTAAAAATACAAGCCTATTGAGACAAGAAAAGTCTTTGTTGGCCTTAATTAAAGCAAAGCACCTGCTTTCATCCCAGGAGTAGCATAGGTTGCTGTACTGTGAATCTGTTACCAGGTGATGAGACAATAACTTTGCTTCCTGTTGAATGTCACTTTTTTCTGACCCATAGTCACAGTTTATTTCTAAATCCCATGAAGATGGAAAAATTCTGACATCAGGTACCCTGCAGAGAAGGCCTAGTAATTACTACTAATAAGAATTCCTTTGTAATGCTTGAGATGAAGAATCAACAGTGATTCAATTAATTTGGATAGTGTACATAACGAATCTGGATAACATAAGCCAAATGTATTTATTCCTCATTTAACTTGGTAATTAAAGCTTAAGGCAGAGTATCCATGCCTAAATATTTCAGATAATTATGTTTAGATAACAGATTCTATCATTCAAAGTCTGGCATTCAAGGTCCTCTATGATGTGACCTTAACCTACCTTTCCAACCTCATCACTTCTGATTCTACTTTGTGTACCCTAAAATTCAGCCAACTGGATCTCAGGGAAGAGGCTCTCTAAGGCAGGATGGAAGGAAAGAAACTTTTCAATTCAATAAACAATATAATTTAATTCAATTTAACAAATATTTAATAATCACCTACTATGTTAAGGATACTGTGCTAAGTGCTGGGAAACAAGCAAGAGAAAGATTGTCCCTACTTTCAAAGACCTTACAATGTAATGGGGGAAAGATAGTACCCAAAAGGGAATTCAAAAGCTATGCAGGGGGAGGTCTCCAGTGAAGGGATGCTGATGATGGTGTCAAATCCAAGGACTGTGGTGCATGGGAAATAGGTGGACTGTGAGTCCTGAACCCTCTTTAAATGGAGGCTTTGGCAGGAGTTCTTTACACTGTCTTCCAGTCCTCGAATCAGAAAGGCAGCAGAGGCTCTTTGATGGTACTGTTGAGGCATGAGTAACAAAGTTGATGCAATATCTAGAATAAGTTTCCTTGTGACCAGTTTTGGTTTTTTGTTCTGTTTTGTTCCTCCCCTCCCCTAGGAGTATGATGGTGGTGAAGTTAAATCCAAAGAGTGAAGTTGTTGGGACATAGTTGGGAATATTTACTAAGCACCAACTATGGATCAGAGAGTATTCTAAATGCTTTATAAATACTATCTCATTTGATCCTCACACCCACTTGAGGAGGTAGGTGAGATGATGACACCCATTTTACAGTTGAGAAAATTGAGGTTAAGTGACTGCCAAGGTTTACACAACAAGTAACTATCTGAGACCAGATGGGAGTTCAGGTTTTCCTGACTTCAGGCCCAGTACTTTATACATTGTCCCACCAATCTAACTTCAACTTTGGGAAAATGCTGATAAAAGACTAAAAAAATCTATAGAGAGTGACCAGCTGAGACCAGAATGAAGTAAATTTGTCCTGGGTACCTCATGGGCAGTACTTAAGGTGAAGGCATTCTTCCCAATACTAGTGAGGCTAGGAATCTGAATTCAAACCTAGATCTCCTGCCTCTAGTTTGTCACACTTCCTTTACTGGATAACCATAAGCTGTGGATTAATATAGCCATGTGTGTACATCTATCTTTTCAAATAATTTCCTTTCCATGTTTAGATTCTCTAGAGGTAGGAAATACCAAACACATCTTTACATATGGTCAAATTTTTGCATTCATTGTTGTCAGTAGTAGTGGTGACATTTATGCCAAGGGAGCACCTCCTTTGCATCCATTAACTGTAAATGCCCTTCACAAATAGATTGTTTTTATTAATGTATTAAAACAGTGTATTTGAGCAATGTCCTTCTGTTCCACAAAATTCTCTGCTACCCCAAAAGATTATGATGAAGACAGAGTACACGTTTACATGAGTCTCCTTCACAAGGATTTATGAAATTACTCTGCCACTATTCAAAATGGGATATCATAAAACAAGGAGATTACAATAAATCCTTTGGCATAAATTCACATGTAGACTCCCTGCCAACATTTTAATTAAGGAGAATAGGTTGGCTTATCAAACATAATTGAGGGAATATTGACCAAAGGTAAAACACATTTAAGAAGTGGTAGATGGAATTCAGGACTTGGAATCATTCCTTTTCATATTTTCCTAGATGTATGTTGGACTGCCAATAAGTGTCCTTTTCACTTTGCTTTTCAGTGTTAATGTCATCAAAAGCAGGCTGCATTTTGAGTGAGAAAGACCTGGGTCCAAGTCTGACCTCTGAATATTATTAGCTATGTGACCCTGGACATACTTAACCTCTCAGGTTCTCCATCAGCAATATGAGCAGGTAATAGAACCTGCCTGCCAGGACAATGGAATGATAAAATAATGTAAAATGTGTTGAAAATGTTAAAGCTCTGTATATGAATGTTAGCTATTACTATTCTTTTCCTATAACTACAAATCATTAGATCAAAATAAGATATATTTCAATGGCATAAAGTTCTACTGGAACATTAGAAAGACCAGGATCTTATATATCAGAGCTTAGATAAACCACTGCCAAAAGATTACCTTACTAATTAGTGCTTGCATGGCTTCAAAGCATTAATACTATTGCCTAGTTGTAAGTTAAGTATCATTAGGTACTCCAATGACATTCATCTGAATGATGTCAAAATACTCATGAACTTAGCCTGTATCCAACAAAGAATACTGAGTATTATATTATACTATACTATACCTATCTGAGATAAAATAGGTTCAAACCATAAAACTGAAATATTCAGCTACAATAAGAAGTCAGGACATAGATTCCTTAAATTCCATATTGTTATAAACTTTCATGTCAATTTAATTAACTTTAATATAATGTCAGTACCTAACCTATTACCTAATTCCCATGAAGTGCTAGTCAAATAACTTATTTAGAACCATAAGATCTTAACATTAGCATGTATCTTAGAGACCTTCTCCAGGGATTCTTAACCAAGAGTCTCTGACCTTTAGAAAATGTGAATGTATTTCAACTTAATTTGTTTACTTTGTGATAATGCATTTTATATTATAGCTTTGAAATATTTTTCTGAGGAGGGGTCCATAGGCTTTGCCATACTGCTAAAAAAGATCTATGACCACAAAAAATTGTTTAAAGTCCCTGGAGTAATCTGACTTTCCACCTCTGTCTAAATCCCTTCGCAATATTCCTGATGAGTGGTCAGCTAGCCTTGGCTTGCATGGGTTCAGTGATAGGAAATTCGCCAATTACCAAAGACACCTACTGCATTTGTGAACAGTTCTTCCTATTTATAGAGAGACAAAATGTGTCTCCCGGCAACTTCTACCCCCTGGTAGAAAACACACACACACACACTCACACACACACACACACACACACACACACACACACAAATCCCTCCAACAGATGATGAGCAAAAACTCAAATCTATTATGTTCTGACTCAACAGAACTCTCAAGAGTTTAATATCAAGCAGTTAGTTTACTTAGACAGCAACACAAAACTACATAGAGAGCATGAAGAGAAATGACTCCCAGGGAGACAGATTCCATCAAATCTGAGAAGGTCACAAAGAACTGGAGAAGCAGCCCCTGCTATATGCCACTTGGAAAGAACTTACCCCTCCAGGGGACCTTACACCTAAGGGAACTCACAGAGGACAAAGTTCCTCATTGTGCCATTTAATTCCTTTCCATCCTACCACATGGTCTTTCAAATATTAAAAGCCAACATCCTGTTTCCCCAGATTTCCTCTTCTCCATGCTAATCATATATACTCTTCAACCATTTGTTCTTTTACATGGTTTGAGTCCCTTTACTATCTTTGTTACTAAGGCTTGCCAAGATCTCACTCAAAATTGAAGGTACAGAACTGAACACAGTGCTGCAGGATTAAGGTAACTAGTGCAGATGGTGACAGTGTTGTTATCTCCTTTGTTTTGAACATTAGGCTACCCCTAATTTGGTATCTCCTTACTTCTGCCTCTCAGAACCCCTAACTTCCTTCATTGCTCAGATCAAGTATCACTTCCTTCAACAGACATTTCCTCCAACTATAGTGCATTCCCTGGAATCACTATACATTGATATTTTATGTTTAGGTGTGTATGCATAGATCTCATAATTACTTTTATGTGAACAGATTACATCCCGTAAGTAGGATGTAAGTTTCTTCAGGGCAGGGGATGTCTTACCCTTTACAAAAACTATCATCAATGAACTTTCAGGGCAGAATCACTTTTTTTTCAGTGAAATCAATCACAATTATATCATAATTTCACTTCTAAGAGTTTTGTATGCCCCTTGAGACATTTTCTCCTTGAGAGCCCCAGATCATGGGATTATAACTATCTTTTCTCTGAACTTTAAAAAAATATTTAATGCTGTCATAGAGGCTTATTTTTAGTGATTAACTACAGCAAAAATAGGAAAATTGCAGATACTGCATCCAAAAGGAAAAAGTACCATTAGTTTACCATCAGCTAAGTTATTTTCATTCTCAGATTATAATAGGAAATAACCTGAGAGCTTGGAGAATCAGGTTTATTGAAAAATATATATATACCCTAGCCTGGGGTGTTTAATGTGTCAGCATTGTAGCTTAAACATTTTTTTTTATATCAGAAAAGTTTTTGGATATTGGCAAAGCAAATCCATGTTATCCTGCATTTTGAAATAGTTCAGCTGAACCTAATTAGACTATCTGCAGATTTATGCAGCTCTCTGTGTATTAAAGCGCGACTTCTTGTGAAATACATATTTCCACCTTATTTCTCACCCATCTCAAAGTTAATGTGAAAAATCTAGTCTAAATTGCACAACCCTCTTCATGATTCTAGAATGATTAGAGTCATGTGAATCTGGAATGTTGAATAAAGATTGTTGCCATGCTACAGAGGCTGACTTTTTTTTTCCTTACTGGTCATCACCAAGCTCAGTTACCAGAAAGGGAAGAAATTTTCAATCTAGCCATTTGTCTCAAACTTTATTTGAAAAAGTCATTAAGATGAGTCAAGCACATAAAACAATATCATGAAGAATCTTTTAAAAAGATCTTCTTATTAAAATACTAACATAAGGATTCCAAAAAGAGTCCACTTTTCCATAAACACTGCAGCAAATATTTAAAGGGTACCAGATAGAACAATGATCAAGAAAAAGAAGAGAAATACCAATCGTATCTTTCATCCCATCCAGGACTACACAAGAAGATGCCAGAATCTTGTGGGGACTAGACAGAGCTATAATAGGAGACATGAAAGCCAGGCAAGATCTAGTAAACAGGGCCTGAAATCCAACCTGAGCAATATCCTCCAGAGAGGTTAGGAATTAGCCCGGTCTCCACTGAATGGTGTCTGAAGTCTCTTTGAGGGGACTCATCAGAGCAACGTGAAGCAATAACATGCTCTTATCAACAGCTCCTAAAACCATAGGATCATGAAGTGAGTGCATGACTCAAAGACTCGATGATAGGCAGAAATAACTTAATAACTGGTTATGTGCATGAGAGGCTCACAACTTCTGACCCTGAATTGGGAGGATTGAAGGACACAGCAGGAGATGAAGTTAACTCCCAAAGGAAGATTGTACAAGGGGTAAGGTCAGTACTTTGGGTCCTGAACCCCAAATTGGGATAATAATAATAAATAAGAAAACACAGGAAGAAACCAGGAATTGTAGAAGGGTCTATCCCCAGTAATCTGATGTAGGATTTCCACAGCAGCAACCAAACTACAGAATAGAAAAAAGACCACAAAGGACTTGTCTACCTCAACCAAGAGTGTAGGAAAGGACAGAGCCTGATCCATATCAGTTCCTGGATGCAGGAATTGAAATTAGAGATGTAAGTAAACAGAAGAAAACAGAACACAGTGAAGAAATACTAAGTTTAAGAGAATTTAACAGCCAATATAGGATCTCAGAGGAAGGAATAGTCTGGCCATAAGGATACTTAGAGTAGCTTGAAGAGACAAAGAGAATATTTTAAAAATTAAAGTTCTTGAGTGAGAAAAAAAGAAAGGAGAAAAAATAGCCCAAAACAGAAAATTTACCCAAGTAGTGAATTCCTTGAAAAAATAAAATAGGGAAAATATGACTCA
This sequence comes from Notamacropus eugenii, assembly GCF_028372415.1. Taxonomy (NCBI): domain Eukaryota; kingdom Metazoa; phylum Chordata; class Mammalia; order Diprotodontia; family Macropodidae; genus Notamacropus; species Notamacropus eugenii. The sequence goes on from NC_092875.1 coordinate 393,096,396, forward strand.
GTGATTGGATAAAAAGAAATATTTAAAAAGGTCAAAAGACTAAAAAATAAATAAAAGACATGGAAGTCCTTTACTATTTAAAAAGGAACTGAACTTGAAATCAAGTAGAGATAATTTAAACATCATTGGATCCCCTGAAAACATAATATTCTCCCCCAAAAACATGAGTACTAATATTTTTAAGAAATTATTTAGAAACCTAGCAGATCTATTAGAACCAGAGGGTGACACGCAAATGGAAAGAAACCATGTTATCTTCAGGAAAAAAAAAAAGGAAAACATCTGAAATATCATAGCCAAAATTTATGATTCCAGGTCAAAGGAAAGTACCCCAAGCACCAGAAAACATTAAAATGCCATGGAACTACAGTCAAGCTCACTCAGAACTATGGGGCAATTATAAAATAGAGAAAATTACGGATTATGATATTTTTAATAAGCAAAATAAGAAGACTCACAATCAAGCCTTTGCAAGGCATTCCCTGAAAACCTGAACATATGCCTACAAGGTGGGAAAATGAATCTTAATAAAATAGAGGGCTTTACAACATCCCTGGTATAAAAGATCAGCTAAGTAGAAATGTTGAAATGAAAACACAGGAGACAAAGAAAACCTTGAAAGGTAAATACATTTGTGCAAATGGAAGGTGATAAATGATAATGAAGTATATATCTAATATAGAGAGGAGGCAGATGTTCCTTCACTTTGCTAATATCTTCAAAGGTGGCAAAGGAAGTAAAGAAAGACAAAAACAGAGCCTTGTGGTGTCCTGGTTTTGAGAGAGAAATGAAAGTTGAAGGGAAAGGGACAACTTTTAAATACTTAAGAACTCAGAAAAATCACAACTTCAGATAACTGATAATGAAATATTCTTTCCACCTCTTGGTAGAGAGGTAATGGATTATAGATGAAGAATGAGACATACATTTTCAAGTAGGACCAATGTGTGATTTTTTTCTTACTTGACTATACTTCTTTATCATGAAAAGGTATATTTTTGTAAGGGGAATGAGTTGTGGCAGCAAGTTTGAGGTAGTGATAGTGATGGAAAAAAGAGAAAAGAAAGAGTGACAATGACAATTTCTGCAATATACAGAAAAGAACTGAAAGAAGTTCAGAAAGTGACACAGACAAGCAGGATAGTGTCAGTAATATTGTTTTAAATTTAATATATACTTTAAAAAAGGTATGTTATAGAGATTCATGGTTTCATATTCAGTAGTTTTTCCAGTCATATCTCACTCTACAACCCCTTTTTGAGTTTTCTTAGCAAAGATACTGGAGTGGTTTGCCATTTCCTTCTCCATCTCATTTTATAGATGAGGAAACTGAGGAAAACAGGGTTAAGTGATTTGCCCAGCGTTACGCAGCTAGTAAGTGTTTGAGGGCAGATTTGAACTCAGGAAGATAAGTCTTCCTGACTCCAGGCCCAGCACTCTCTTCACTCACTGTGTGTCACCTAGTTTTCCCATGTTTTCATATACACTTCAATTTTAAGTTCTTTGTATACGATAACATTCATATGTGTAGGTGCTTATCAGTTCATAATTTTTTATGAAGAAAATTATGAAATGTTTATCAGTTCAAGTTTTTAAAAAAAGAAAATTTTAAAAGTAGACAAGAGATCCTTAGCAAAGTAGGGATTTGAGACAGCTGGATATTTTAGGCCAAATAATCTATTTTTGTCTGAATTATTTAGGTAACTTCCTAGGCAGCACTATAGGTACCTGAGTGGAAAATAGATGCTTTACCTTACAAAGACAGGATGGCACAGCTGTATGAATGTTAGAGATTATCTAAGCACTCAAACTAAGTATGGATTTTTCTGAGTTTCCAAAGAAATTAACTAAGGGTCAAAAAAGCTGTGTTATTTGCCTAAGATCCCACAAGTAACAGAGCTAAAATGGAATAGCAGACTCTTGCAAAGAGTAAGTCTCTGGAGAATTAACGTGTCAGGTCACCCAAAGTATGAGAATCACATGATGGGAATGAGCAGTCTATAGCAAATTGACAATTAAGAATGTATAGGAGAAACTGCCTAGAAGCAGATGACTGGTGAAGTGCATGGAGTATTGGACCTGGATTCAGGAAGATGAGTTCAAAACCAGCCTTAAACACTTACTAGCTATGTGATAATGAATAATTCAATTAAATTCTGTCTGTCTCAGTTTTCCTCAGCTGTAAAACAGAAATAATAAGAGCAACATGAGTCTTGAGATAATATTTGTAAAGTGCCTGGCATATAGTAGGTACTTATAAAAATGCTTATTTTCTTCCTTCCTTCCTTCCTGCTTTCCTTCCTTATCAAAGAAATATGTGATCAGAAAAATAGTGGTCTGTCAATGTAGCAAGTATGATTACCTAAGACATAGATTTTGTGTACTACTAGTATCTGTATAATGTTAAAAGGTTTAGAGAGAGGACTCTCCCTACTTAGCATCCTGGAGAATTTTGTATGAAGAACTTGCAATGGGATAGAGTCAAAACTTGCACAGCATGAGTAGGTGTGGATAGGTCATAGCCTATAACACTGTAGGGAGTCCCCACATTAATGAGATCACAAATCTATTAAAGCATCAGTGTCTTGCAAAATTCAGCAACAATGTGGTACTGGCAACTCTAGGTCATTTTTGCTTTAAACAATCCAACCTAAACTTGAAAGCCTTCCTTCAAATTTAAGCGTAACGCATAGATCTTCCTTTTCTCATTATAGTTAAGTAAGAGTGTCAGCCTAATTTGATAGGGTTCCTTCCTGTCACTACGTCATTTGAATAGCCACTTCCTCCCCTACTTGGCATTTCCTCTTCCTCTTCTATTCAGAGCTAATTGATGGTAAAATTGATCAATTAGTCTCACCATGGATCTTAAAATGGTCCCAGCTGTGTTCACATATAACACCAAACTTGCCTGGAATTTCAAGGATGGTTTTTAAAAACCATGGAAATGTCTCTCCCTATTAAAGACCTAGCATTTGTCCCAACTTCTTGCGTAAGCATGAAAATAAATGGATCTTCCAAATAAACCTTTTTGTTTTTAATTTTATAAACATACTTTTAAATTTTAAAATGTAATTGGCTCCTACACCAATTTTACTGGAGTAGGACCTCCAGGTGAGAAAACCCCTTCTACCAAAGCAGATCAGTAAGAGTTCTACAATTTATAATCTTTAGAGAGTTCCTGGGATCACTGAGAAGTTAAACGACTTGCCCTGGTTATATAACCCATGTGTCAGAATCAGGATGTGAATCCAGGTCTTCAAAACTGCTGAAACCAGCTTCTTAACCATAACATTATACTTTCTCTCTTTACAATTCATACCGTGTCCCAATAACAAACAGCACATCTAGACTTAGAATTCAGTTGTGGAGGAGGGTGGATTAAGGTAAGGTTTTTTTGATAGTCAAAGAAAACTAGAAACAGAAGTCATAAGGACTAAAGAAATTTGGCAACTAGAATGAAGACAAAATGCTTCAAGGAGGCATGTGTTAGGATGGAAAGAAGATTGAAACAATGGCCTTACTGCAGATAATGGAGACCAATAAAGGTCAGCAGCAAGGATCTGGACAGGATGGAGTGAACTTTAAAGAGGGACAGAGGCGGTTACTTAGTAGTGGTGATTGTGAATAGTGAAGCAATAGTCCGAAAGTGGCAATAGGGAACAAGGGACCAGATAGAAGGATGGATGGATGGATGGATGGATGGATGGATGGATGGATGGATGGAAAGATATAGACAGACAGGCAGACAGACAGACAGGTAGATAGATAGATAGATAGATAGATAGATAGATAGATAGATAGATAGATAGATAGATAGATAGAAGCAGCTAGGTGGCACAGTGGATAGAATCCTGGGCCTGAGGTTTGGAAGACTGTAGTTCAAACCCAGGCTCTGAAGTTCACTAACTGGGTGAAATTGGGCAGTCACTTACCTTCTGTTTGCCTCAGTTTCCTCAACTGTAAAATGAGGGTGATTACCTCCTAGGGTTGTTGTGAGGATCACAACATGTAGCAAGTGCTGTATAAATGCTAGCTATTATTATTAAGCTTTTATTAAGGTTTTTTATTAAGGTTTAACCCAGGCACTCAGCTATGAGCTGAGGAGACACATACAAGCAAATAAGATAATCCCTGTCCTCAAGGAGCTTACCTTCTAGTAGAAGGATGCAAAATGTTAAGGGAAACTGGAAAAATGGATACATCATTGTTGGTTAAAAAAAAGCAAGGCTGCTGGTGAGAAGGTAGAAAAGTCCAGAAAGTGAATTGAGCTTAGCATGAATTGAACCTGGCAGGAGTCACTCCTGAAATGATGCCAGCTAGGGACTCACTAACCAAGAAAGCAGGACCTTTGAGTTCCTTTTCACATCAGAATCAGTGGGATAGTGGTCATAAAGATATCTATTTTCATGTTCACAAGACTCAATGTGCTAACACAATATGTGTTCAGAAATATCATGCCTCTCTGTTTAATAGAAGACTTCTTTCCCAACAGGGTACTACTGTTGTATCAGTTTCTTAATGGGAGAGATAAGAGAGGCCAGGGTCTCAAAATCATCTTAAGCCACTTTTTAGAGGGAGAGGTGAAGGGGCAAGGAAACCAAGTTTCCTTCCACCAACGTCTAATCCTTTTTTTCACACAATTCTACTCATGGTCATCAATGGCTGCTACTCATATGCATTCTTAGAGTTCCATTCTGGGCCTTTGCCTTGACAATATGACCCTCGGCATGTAACTTCTCCTCCCCAAACTTTCTTATCCTAGTCTTTAAATCTGGAAGTTCATAATATAAATCCAGATGCAGAAGGGACCTCAGAGGCTGTCTCATCTTAAAGATGAGGGAGGAACTGAGGCCCAGCAAGGATATGTGACTTGTTCCAGGTAGTGTCGGAGCCATTCTTGAAGTTGAGTCCTCCAACTATAAAGCCAGATCTCTTTCCACAGAAGCAGGGTGCTTCCCATTACCTAGTTAAATTCAATGATTTCCAAAGTCCCTTTCAAACTCATGTCCTTTAGTTCTATTATTTTGATATAACTCTAAACCTGTTTGAATGAGAAACTAACTAGACAGATTAAATCACCTGACATGGAACTGATTTTACAACAGCCAACAGTGATTTACTCAGAATGCCCTATTCCCTAAAGAGATCAGTTTTATTATTTGTATAAGGGTGAGGGTGTGTCTTGTAAATCCATTCTTATGAAGCAAAAATGTATTTATGTGCTGCACTAGTAAACACTGGCTATGACACACATACACACACACAGGAAGACAGATGTCTTCATTGTTATTATTCTTCTTTGTCTTTAAAAAAAAGTGCACTAATGACATCACAGGTGATGACTTGCACATTAATTCAAATGAGGCAGAGTTGCACAAAGTCATCAGCCTCAAACTCTCCCTGAATCATTGAAGTCCAGTGGCAAAAGTCAGGATGACTGGCAACAGCCTGGGCTACAGTGAATGACCTTAGTGTCTTCATTATCTGACCAATGCCATAGCACCTGCTTCAGCCGTCTTCATGGCCATTGGAACAAATTGTTCTCCTCCACCCATTCTGTCAGGGAAATCTTCACATGCTTGGGGTAGACATCCTTCTAAGTCACCAAAGGGTTTGAAGCCTGTCAGTTACCCTCAACTTGGTCTGCTGAGATGGTTTACCACAGCTAGCCAATACATGTTACAGCTTGTTGGAGCCACAGGTGAGAGCTGGGTGAAGGTGGATGAGCAGCCCTGGAAAGGGTTTGGTAAGCCCTCAAACCAAAGGTGCTATGTTCTCCCTGAATACCAATACACTCCTATATATTCATATCCACTATATGAATCACTTGAGTATAAAACAATGTTGAAAAAGAATGAAAAAGATAATGCAAACTGTTTTTATCTTATTAATTGGAATAACCATGCATACACATAAATGCACACACATACATACTGTACACTCTCAGTATTTTAACACTATTGTTATATGAATTACTGAGAATGCCATATGCAAATCTGGGAGCCGAATCTAACCTTCGGTTAGAATCTTTCTAAGAATAAGGTATTTTCAGTGAGGACAAGTCAAAATGCTTAATGTTCCATACAAAAGCTCAACTGCCATAGAATAATATAATGCTTTACAATAAAAGTTGGAAGTTACAAGCTTGTGGGGCCATGAATAAAATACTCTGAAAAACCATGATCAAACAAAGTTTTCTCTATGAATGGGCCTTTTATTTCCAGTGAGTTGGCACAGTGAAAGATGTGTTGCACTGTTCTAACATCACTCCATGGTGAGAACACACATTTGTGTTGACATCCACACAATGTCTAACAAACTTTTTTTAAAGCTACCCTCAGTAGGTATTCTGAAAGAGCTTCAGTGACAGAAATGTAAAAAAAAACTTTGAAAAATTTTCTGCAGTGAACAAAGGTGAAAGTATTTGCAATTAACTATGAGAAACTGGGATTGACTTTCAAATATGGTAACAGCAAGAATAAGAACAGGTATAAAAGAAGTGTTAAATTGCAGCATTTCCCATGACTATATAGGATTCACATATCCTGAGCCTACTGTTTGCAGCATCATTCCAGGACACTTAGTTGTAAATCTGCCCATTATAAATGCCAATACACCAAGGAAAAGTCCTCAAGAGGCACCACTGGCCTTATTCATTAATATTCAGATCCCAATTGAGGGGTGACATTTTTGGAAGCTGATCTTCTTGTGGACTTCCTGTTATGAGTCATCCTTTCATCTGTGCCCCCACATAGGCACCTGCTGGGATTACAAGGTTTGCAGGATAGCAGTTGTTGAGGTCAAGAGCAGATAAATAGAAGGAAATTAAATTGTGGAGTCACTGAATCTACAAGTGCCAGGACCATTCTTAGTAATAAAGACAGCTTGACTCAGAAACCAGAGAATCATGTGCTAAGTCACTTGGGGAGTAGACTTGTGAGTAGTAGGCTATCTGATTCAATTAAACTGAATCCAACAAGTATTTCTGTCCTTGCTTCCTGTGACACTCCATGGTCTCATGAGCCATACAGCTAGCTGTGTGCCAAAATATGAAAGAAACATTTCCCTTCCTTCAAAGGTCTTAAAATTTGGGGGGCAGAGTGGGGTCTCAATATAAAATATACATGACAAGCTTACGCATGAAACAATTGGAGGGCCATACAGTAAAATGCTAAATTGAATACAATTATGTCATCATATACAATACAGACAGCAAGCTTTATGGGAGGTATCCTATCCCTTCTTTTTGTAATCCTTTCTGTGCCCCCAGCCCTCAATTTGTCCTTCAAATGAATATACAGACAAATATGAAAGGGAGTGATTGATTGAGTAATTGACTGATACATCATGTTACCATTTATATTAGGTTTCACAAGACAGCTAATTATCAGAAGTTTTTATATACGTATGACAATCACTAACACGCATCTACTAAATACCACAACCACTATTGTTGAGCACTGTGCTAGGCACTGGGCATTCAACAACAGAAATGAAATGGTCCCTGCCCTCAAGGAGTTTACAATCTATTGAGAGAGAATGTGTTTCTATAGAACCATATACAAAATAAATATAAGGTGAGTTTTTCCTGGGGGGCGAGGGACAATATAAACTCGCCATACGTGTAGGTGTGTTCTTCCTGATACAACTCAAGCTCCCAAACAGCAAGAACTTTCATTTTTTGTGTTTAGATCCACAGCATCTAGCACAGTACTTCATATAAATGAATTAACTTAATTAAGTAATTGAGGTGCCTAATTAATCGAGGTAAGGAATAGCTTGCAACTGTACCAATAGTAGATAGAATCAAAATGTTGAATAAAATAGTGGTAACCAGAACACAGCCTCTTTTGCAGTCTTCTCTATGAAGTGTTTTTAGCCTCCTACTTTTCCTGACATGCAAATTCCAACAGCCCCTCCATCTCCCCCAGAACCACAGCCTACTGCTACCCTTACTTCCTTATTGTATGATCGCTGAAGGAGTGATGGATACATAGGTTTCAGGAAGACAGCTCACTGTAGAAACATTAGCTTTCAAGTGGCTTTTTCAGAGGAAGAAAATAAACGCCAGCATCTAACCCAGCGGCCCAGCATTTACCATGGGCCAGCACAGCAGCTCCAGAACTGCCTGCATTTCTATATGCTGTGCAGTACTGGATTGCACTCCTAAGATCAGTGCCAACCAGAATAGATCATCTGGAATGTATTCGGTTTGCTCTGGCAAGTCTCTATTTTAGATCATTTCAGAACCATAGATTTGAAGTGGAAGGATCCTTAAAGGTCACCTAACCAAGCCCTTTCCCTTTACAAATGAGGAAACTGAATCCCAGACAGGTTAAATGATTTGTTCAGGATCACTCAGGCAATTAATAACATAGTTATGTTTCAAAGTAGTGCCCTCGGAGCTCAAATCCTATATTCTCTCAACTTTTTGTTATCTGAGAAATACCTTAGTGACAGAGGAGAGACAGAGAGAGAGAGACAGAGACAAAGGAGAGACAGAGACAGAGATGGAGGCAGAGGGAAAGAGAAGCAGGCTGTAGGACCTGGAACATACCTTGAGCAAGTCATATTCCTGGGCCTCATTTCCCTCACCTTTAAAATGAGGGGTTTGGACTAGATGGTGTTTGAGGTGCCTTTGAGCTGTAGAGCTAGAATTCCATGTTGGTTTAATGTGGTTTAATGTAATATGTCTAGTCAGAAATGCTGAGTTCAAATTCTGTTTCTATTACTATCTGCATTGCTTTAAACAAATTACTTAACCTTCCTAGACCTCGGTTTCCTCATTTGTAAAATGAAAGGGTTTAACTAGATGACCTCTAAGTTCCTTTCTATGAATCTACAAATGGAAAGATGGCTTTTGTCCCTTCAGTGTGTAACAAGGAAGGCACCAATAGCACTACAGGCTTTGTCTCGTAATGTAATGCCTTATAGAACAAGATGACTGATGACTTAAAGAATAAGATGGCATAATTCCTTAAGCCAAAATACAATAGGACAGGGATCTCAAAGAGAGTTGTACTTAAACTTTCTGAACTGATCAATTGGATACATGAATGTGTTCAATTTAGTTTAATAGACATTAGACTTCCAATACACACGTAGCACCATGCTAACTTTATAAAGTTAGTATCTTTTGATTGTGTCCCAGGTTCGATTCAGCAGGCAATCAAAAGTCTGTTTTATTCACCATGTGATCAGCAGACTGGAACTAATTACAGAATATCTATCCTTGCTCCAAATTGGGGGGCTAGGTTCTTTTTTATTTTTTTTTTATTTAACTTTTAACATTTATTTTCACACAATTTTGGGTTACAAATTTTCTCCCCTTTTATCCCCTCCTCCCGCCCCAAACCCAAGCTTTCTAATTGCCCCTGTGACCTATCTGCTCTCTCCTCTATCCTCCCTCTCTGCCCTTGTCTCCATCTTCTCTTTTGTCCTGTAGGGCCAGATAGCTTTCTTGACCCCTTAACCTGTATTTCTTGTTACCCAGTGGTAAGAACATTACATTTGGTCCTAACACTTTGAGTTCCAACTTCTTTAGCTCCCTCCCTCTCCACCCCTTCCTCTTATAAGACAGGCAATTCAATATAGGCCATATCTGTTTAGTTTTGCAAATGATTTCCATACTAGTTGTGTTGTATAGGACTGACTATATTTCCCTCCACCCTATCCTGTCCCCCATTACTTCTATTTTCTTATGGTCCTTTCCCTCCCCATGAGTGTCGACCTCGTATTGCGTTCTCCTCCCCATGCCCTCTCCTCCATCCTCCCCCCTACCCTGCTTGTGCCCCTGTCCCCCACTCTCCTGTATTATGAAATAGGTTTTCCTATCAAAATGAGTGTGCATTATATTCTTTCCTTTAGTGGAATGTGATGAGAGTAGACCTCATGTTTTTCTCTTGCCTCCCCTCTTTATCCCACCACTAATAAGTCTTTTGCTTGCCTCTTTTATGAGAGATAATTTGCCCCATATAACTTCTCCCTTTCTCCTCCCAATATTTCTCTCTCACTGCTTGGTTTCATTTTTTTTTTTTTAAGATATGATCCCCTCCTCTTCAATTCACTCTGTGCACTCTGTCTCTATGTATGTGTGCGTGTGTGCATGTGTGTGTGTGTGTACTCCCACCCAGTACCCAGATACTGAAATGTTTCAAGAGTTACAAATATTGTCTTTCCATTTAGGAATGTAAACAGTTCAACTTTAGTAAGTCCCTTATGACTTCTCTTTGCTGTTCACCTTTTCATGGTTCTCTTCATTCTTGTGTTAGAAAGTCAAATTTTCTTTCCAGCTCTGGTCTTTTCATCAGAAAAATTTGAAAGTCCTCTATTTCATTGAAAGACCATTTTTTCTCCTGAAGTATTATACTCAGTTTTGCTGGGTAGGTGATTCTTGGCTTCAGTCCTAGTTCCTTTGACTTCTGGAATATCCTATTCCATTCCCTTCTATCCCTCAATGTAGAGGGTGCCAGATCTTGTGCTATCCTAATTGTATTTCCACAATACTTGAATTGTTTCTTTCTAGCTGCTTGCAATATTTTCTCTTTCACCTGGGAATTCTGGAGTTTGGCCACAATGCTCCTAAGAGTTTCTCTTTTTGGATCTCTTTCATGCGGTGTTCTGCAGATTCCTTGAATATTTATTTTGCCTTCTGGTTCTAGAATCTCAGGGCAGTTTTCCTCGATAATTTCATGGAAGATGATGTCTAGGCTCTTCTTTTGATCATGGTTTTTCAGGTAGTCCCAGAATTTTTACATTGTCTCTCCTGATTCTATTTTCCAGATCAGTTGTTTATCCAATAAGATATTTCACATTATCTTCCATTTTTCAAATCTGCGCGGTATGTTCTGAGATATCTGTCTTTCTCATAAAGTCCTTAGCATCCATCTGTACCATTCCAGTTTTGAAAGATCTATTTTCTTCAGTGAGCTTTTGAATCTCCTTTTCCATTTGGTTAATTCTGCTTTTGAAAGCATTCTTCTCCTCATTGGCCCCTTGCACCTCCCTTGCCAGCTGAGTTAGGCTAGTTCTCAAGGTGCCAATTTCTTCAAGATTTTTTTGTTTCTCCTTTAGCAGGGAGCTGATCTGCTTTTCATGCTTCTCCCTCATCCCTCTCATTTCCCTTCCCAGTCTTTCCTCCACCTCTCTAACTTGATTTTCAAAATTCCTCTTGAGCTCTTCCATGGCCCGAGCCCATTGGGTGGGCTGGGACACAGAATCCTCGGTTTCTGTGTCTTTGCCTGATGGCAAGCATTGTTCCTCCCCATCAGAAAGGAAGGGAGGAGGTGTCTTTTCTCCGATAAAGTACCCTTCAATAGTTTTATTTCTTTTCCCTTTTCTTGGCATTCTTCCCAACCAGTGACCTGACCTCTGAATGTTCTCCTCACACCCACCTCGCCTCCTGGTCCTCCCAGCCAGCGTTTGGGGACTGAGATTCAAATGCTGCTTCCCGCCTTAGGGTTTTTGGCGGGGGCAGGGCTGCTATTCAGTGTGAGAATTAATTTCAGATGGTCAGGGGTAGGACCGCCTCTCTGGCTCAGTTCCCTCCAGGGGTTTATGCACAAACCTTCCACAATGGATCCAGGCTCCCGCCCATTTGGGGGGCCCCTGTCTGTAGCCACCTCTCAGCTTCTATCTCCTGGGGGGGCTCGAGCCATGGGAGCACCCCACTCCCCTCTCAACCCGCCAAAGAGACTCTCTCACCTACCCCCGTCAGTCACCTGTTGGTGGGGGGGCTTGTGCCGCTGCTGGAGATCCCGTCTCTGGAGCTTTCTCAGATCTGTGCCTCTCAGAGCCGCAGCCGCCACAGGTCCGGGCTGGTCTCCGCGTCTGCAGCACGACAGACCTTTTGCTAGAGGTTTGCAGGTACCTCTGTGGGTGGGGGGTCCCGCGTGGCCGCTGGAGATCCCGTCCCCATAGCCCTCTCAGATCTTTTCCTCACGGTGTCGTGGCCACAGCAGGGCTGCCCTCTGCTCCCCATCCCGGCGCCCAGTCCACAGCACGAAGGACCCCCCGCGAGAGGTTTGCAGGTCTCTCCGGAACAGAAATCTCCCTCGCTCCAATATTCCGTGGTCTCTGGGTGCAGAATTCGCCCTGGGTTGGTCCCCTCTAGCCGTTCTGTGGTTTGTGTGTTTGGAGCTATGTGTATGTGCGTCTTTCTACTTCGCCATCTTGCTAGGTTCTTCTCTTACACAATCTCATGGCCTTCTGGAAGCCATCTCCCCTACTTCTTCTATATGGGTTGGCAGCAGGCAAAGCATGCTCCATATGTTCTGAGGAGAGGACTCTACTGACCAGGTTCACATTACAGTAGATAGAGACTCAGGCTTGGATTAACACACACTGGTTTGACCCCCGGAAAGATACTAAACCCTGCAGTGCTTCAGGATTCTCTATAAGACTACAAGTTGCAGAGACTGTGCCAGTCTTCAATGATAGAGAATTTTTCTATATGAAAGCAAAGTTTAACAACAATAAAAAGGCTGGAAAATATGGTGACATAGGATCATTTTAACTACATATCTGTCCCATTTCTTTTTCTAATAACGTACAGTGATGAATTACTATGAATTACTTGGGACAAACTAAAACCATTGACCTAGAACAAACCTTACAACACTTTCCATCTTTGGAAATAGATACATCAAAAACATTTATTAAGTACTTAGCATGTCCTAGATACTAGGAAAGGCAAAAAATAATTCCTATTCCCAAGCTCATAATCTAATAGGAGAAACAACATACAAGCAATTGTGTATAAGCAATCTACCTGCAGGATAGATTGGAAGCAATCAACAGAGAGACTTCTGGAAGAAGGTGGGATTTGAGCTGGGACTTGAAAGAATTCAGGAAAGCCAGGAGGCAGAAATAATGAAGGAAAGAATGCCAAAGTGGCATTAATTAAAATGTAGTTGAGGTATGGAGTGTCTTGAGCACAGAACGGCAAGGAGACCAGTGTCCCTGTATCACAGAGTATGTGAAGAGGATTAAGGTATATGATAACTAGAAAGGTAGAAAAGGACAAAACTGTAAAGCTTTGGCTTGTAAAAGCCAAATAGGATTTTATATTTGATCCTGAAGGTAATAGAGAAATCACCACATCTTATTGAGCATGTGTGTATGGGAGGTGGGGTAGAAGTAAGAGTGATATTGTCAGACCTATGTTATAGTAAGATAGTTTTGAGTTATCTTAACTAAGCCAAGGCAGCCAACCAGGCTCTTCTAATGGTCCAAGTGTGATATGGGTGATAAGGTCATGTGACAAAGTGGTGGTAATGTCAGAGGAAATAAGAGGAAGTGTATGAGAGATGGCACAAAGTTAGAATTAACAGGCTTTACAATGGATTAGATAAAGATCCAGCAAAGGAGATTGACAAGGAACCATCAAACAAGTATGAGGAAAACTAGAGGGGACCAGTGTCATGAAAACTTAGAGAGAAGTGAGCATCCAGTAGGTGTCCCTACCCCACTTTGCCACAATAAATTGTTTTACATCATTTGGAATTGAGTTCAAAATATTTTGACACATTTTGTAATTATTCATCAGGAAACCACCCTTCCATCAATTTAAATAATAAGTACACTTTCTCGAACAGTTTGTTTTTCCAGGTTTTGCCTTGATTAAATAGTTCAGAGGTTTTTCGATGGGGTTAAAATCAGTGAATTCTCATGCCATTGAGCATCTTTGTCCCTTTCTCTTAGATAGAATTGTTTAACCTTCCATGATATGTGCCATGTTTTTTTCATCTCTATATGGGAATTTCTTTATTTCTGAAATAATTCACGTATATATGTAGATATATACATATAGGGATATGTATATATCTATATATACATGTAAAATATGTATATGTGCAAAATCATCAGAGTTCATTATTCCTTCAAAGGATATAAGAATTCCAGCCTCCTGGAGGCAGGAAATGCCCAAAACCTTTTTGGAATGACTTTTTTATAATCTGATGAAGCTACCTATATCTGACAGACTCATCTAAAATTCTAATAATGGGTTTTATATAGTCCAGAGTGAAAAGTTTTATCAATAAGAATTGCCTTTTTTCCCATCTTTTTTCATAGAAACATTTAAAATCTGTTCTTTTTATTTTTGCTTTTGTTTTGTTTTTAATGGTCTTGTCTCTGTTCTTTCAATTTCAAGAATCTTGCCTTGCATTGTAAAAGAATCAATAACAACTTCTCCAATTTCTAGGTCCCTCTGAAGATCTTTGATGATTTTCTGAGGATTAATTAGGCTATTTTCCAGCAATAGTTTATCAACTCTTGGTGTTGTTTTCATTTTCAATCTCAATTTCTTTTAAGTTTCAGGTTGATTAATCTTTTATTTCATTTTAGATATAAGCAGTTTTAGAAACACATGATATCTACACTTCAACAGTCTCTGAAATATCTCTAGCAGTTTCTGAGGTGAGCTGAAGAGGTCCTAGTTTCACATGCTTGCTCGAAGTAATGTTCATTTTAAAAAAATAAAATAAAATACAGCAAAAGAGAGCAATGAAATGTGTGATACAAAATCTAGCACTCAGTTGACAAAGAACTTCCTAAAAATGGGGAAACCAGCTCCATCCAGTTTCATTTGGTCAAGATTAGATTTTCTGAGGCAGTGATAAAATGTCAGTAAGAGCAAACATGCTCTTTGCTCATTGCTGTCACAATACGAAACCATATCAGAATTATTGCTGTGCCAAATGAATTCTGTGTCCTTAGTTGGGTCATTGACATCACTTTTAAGAATAAGTCATCCTTGATAATGTATTATAGGAATTTGTAATCTTAATTCTTCTGAGATCATGTCATCCCATGATTCATAACCAAGAATGGCCAGTTGGAAAATATTAGTATGAAAGAAATAGATTTTTATAACATCAAGCTACTTTTTCCATGGGGATTATTAAAAGCATTAAGCACTTTCACAAATGTTATCTAGGAAAAATCTCCTTTTACTGCTTATTTATAGACCCAGTTCACAGTAAATTTGCTGTTCTTGTCCAAATATATGTGCTGATGAACCCTCCAGGTCCATTTCATAATATCTATAATATCTAATTATAATATATTAATATCTAATAATAATAGGTAGAATTTATGTAGTATTTTATGATTTTCAAAGTTACAGGAGGAACTGGGACACAGACAGGCTAAGTTAGTTCTCCAGGATCACACAGCTAGTAAATGTCTGAGACTGGATTTTAGACTCCAGGTCCAGCATTCTATCCACTGTGCACCTAAACTCATTTAGATTTTATAGTGTGAATGGTTAGATGTATGCCATGTATGTTTTTTTTTTTCCATTATCCATTGAGTTATTATAATTTTATTTAGAAGTAGGTAGATGGTACAGTGGATAGAGTGCTGATCCTGGAGTCAAAAGACCTGAGTTCAAATGTTCATTAGCATCTTTATCATTTGCTATGCATCCATGGCAAGGCATTTCTTTCTGCCTCAGTTTCCTCAACTGGAAAGTCAAGATAATAATAGCAACTACATCCCAAGATTGTTGTGAGAACAAATAAGATGGTTTTGTAAAGCATTTAACACAATGCCTAGTACATAGAGCAGATAGGTGATGTAGTAGAGTTCTGGGTCTGAAGTCAAGAAGACTCATTTTCCTGAGTTCAAATCTGGCCTCATACTGGCTGTGCAACCCTGCGCAAGTCATTTAATAGTGTTTTTCTCATCTATAAAATGAGCTGAAGAAGGAAATAGCAAACCATTCCAGTATCTTTCCCAAGAAAACCCCAATTGGAGTCACAAAAAGTCAGATGCAAATGAAACAACTCAACAACAAAATAGCATAAGAGTAGGTGCATCATAAATATTTATTATCTTTCTTTTCTCCTTCCTTCCACTATCATGGTTTCAAACTATATAACATCAGCAATTCATTAAAGACGTGAGGTTTTTGATTGGCCAGAAGTTTAGAATGATCTAAAATAAAACCTGATTCCCTAGTTTCGTGTCCTCCTCTTAATCGATCTTGGACCTAATTCATCCATATAAAGTCAGAATGTGTACAAGCAATGTAGACTAGGCCTGGATATGAATGATCTATTTTATTTTATAACCCTTCACATCATTTTCATTTATTTTCACAATTAACATTATATACTAAAATGATAAATTTTCTGGATCCCTGAAACCCACATACTAAATATCTGGGTCATAGACAGCTAATGTCATTGCCTTTTCCACTAGACAGTGGCCTATGATGGAACATTTGTAACATATATTATTAATGACGGTGTCTAACTTTGGCATTCTGACTGCAGGTCTATGGACCATAGAATATTTTGAACCTCTGTAGTAATCTCTATTTCAGATAATCAAATGATAACCTAAATTCTTCTATATTATTTCCCAAGAAAGGTGGGTTTTGCTTCACTTTTGCCACTTATGCTAGCTCCAATAAGTAAAAGTGATGACATTTACAAATTCCATTTTCAATTGTGGGCTATATTCTCAAATAAGCTCATTTTTTCAAACCACTTTTAAAATTCTGTACATTGTGCTGATCATGCTCGATATCCAGAGTAACAGAAGAGGCATATTGATTTGAGAGCTGATTTTGGATTAATAGGGTTTTAAAGCCCATGCAGGCATGACCTTAATCCAGGCTGGTAATGTAAAAGGAATTCAAGAAATGCAATGCTAAATTAGTACAAGTGGTCCTTCAGTTCTTTAGTCCTGAAAAGTGATTTCCTACGTAAGCTTAAAGATATAATTAAGCATATATTCCATTTCTTTGTGAAAAGCCTCCTTTCGAATGCTGCTTTTTAGAGCTATGAGGAAAAAAACTGGCATCTTTTAGCAAAAGGGAGCAAATATTGGCATTGAACTGCTGAGTAACTTTATAAATCTGCATTGTGTGTCCCCATCACTTCCTCTGTTTCCTCGGTGTTAGTTGTTGAATTAGAAGGCAGTATTTTAGTGGAGAAAAATATTGTTATTATAAATGTTAAAAAAACTTAAAGAGAATGTCTCTAATTGCTTTCCAGTTAGTTTATCAGGTTTTTCTGTTGACCCTTGCACTATGTTTGTGAATGAGGCTATTATTATGAGGGAACAAAATTGTAAAACTGCAAATTGCATTTTTTTAAAAATTAAACTTGCATCTCCATTTCAGGGAATCATTATTATCACTTGGTATGGGGGCCAAGATTCTGAAAAAGATCATCCCTCTATGGCCTTTATAGAAAATGAGATTTAATGGGAAGTTATTCAAAGCATATATTACAATTAAGAACCAAAAATTCCATGTGTATCATATTATGGTGTAGGTATTACTTTCACAAAAATAAGACTGTTCAAAGTAAAAGGTCTTGAGGTTTACATTAAAAAGCTTTCCAAATTTCAGCTGCTTCACATGATTTTACTACAGCAGCAGTATGTGAGAAGTGTTATTCCAGTGACAATAATGTTTTTTCTTTCCACTGTGTTAGAAAAACTTTTGTTTTTTTATAAGCAATGTTTTTTTATAGTTTAGTTAGCCTAACTTTTTAATAGTAACTGCTTTCACCCTTTAATTATGTATGATGAATTGTGGAAGACTCACATTCTCCATTTTTCAGTATCTGAGAACATTTAGGGGTCATTCCAGACCTTTGCTAGACTTCCATTCTCTTCCATTGCTCAAACCTTGGACTCTCACCACCTGTACTAGAAAAACTTCAGCCATTCATTTTGGAAGGTTCTTTTTTTTAATTTTCTTATTTTTTTCAATTATTAAATGGTCATCTTTCCTCCCTTCCAATTCCCCCTCCAAAGGAATCAACAAAGGAAGGAAGGAAGGAAGGAAGGAAGGAAGGAAGGAAGGAAGGAAGGAAGGAAGGAAGGAAGGAAGGAAGGTATTCCTACATTGATCATGCCCAAAAATAAATCTTTTATTTTTTACATTAGCCCTTAATTTCTCTGTCAAGGTGAATACTCTTCATCTTTATCAGCTGTATGGAATCATGTTTGATCATTTGGTTGGCCAGCATTCCTAAGTCTTTCAGAATTGTTCATGTTTGTTATATTGATGTTAGAGTTCAAATAGTTCTTCTGGCTTTTTCTGGTTCCCTCAGTTCATACGTGTCTTTCTATGTTACTTTGAAACCACTTTTCATTTCTCACAATAATATTCCAATGCATTCATATTCTGCAATTTGTTGAGCTGTTGATTTGAAAACTTGTTACCACCCTTGGTGGAAGTGTGGAGGAGTAGGAGATAGAAACTATTAACCATAAGTAGGAGTTTCAGGATTAATACTTTTGATTTACAATTTACAAAATATTTTCAAATATACAATCTCATTTGACCTTCAAAATGATCATTGAGGTCAACAGAAGCAATACTATTATCCCCATTTTTCAGATGAGGTAATTGAGATGAAGTGACTTAGCCAAGGTGACATGGTAGTAGACAAGGGACTTGACCTGTTTATCTTCTGTGCCAAGATTCAAGGTTTTCCTCACTGTATTATAGATTTTTTTTTGTTTCTGCTCTTGCTGTCTCACATAATGATGAGAAAGGCAGGAGAGGCTGAGATGTGAAAAGGTATCTCAGATGATATACTAGGTGTTGATGCCAGTCTCAGTCTATGGGCAAGGCTGGTGCCTGCTGCCTGTTGTACTGGGCTTCCTGAAATCTGGTGTTCAGACATCATCTGATCTGAACCAGCTCTTTCATAGTCCGTGCCAATTCATACTTTTTCTCTCTTCTTCCCACACAGACCCAGAATATATCACTCCTAAGCTCATGTTTTTCTAATCTCATCAGTTTTTTAGTTTCCCAAACTTATGACTTCATTCCCCACAATTCATTCACTCCTACAAAGCACTCTAATTTTACTTTTTACAGTATAATAGGATAGAGAGCTAGAAGGGTCCTGAAAGGTCATCTAGTCTCAATTCACTAGAAGATGTTAAGGTCTAGGATAGTTAAAAAGACTTCCCCAAGGTCACACATAGTAAGTAAGAGAACCAGGATTCCATCTCAGTTTGACTGATAACTGCTAAAGTGATTTTTCTAAAATACAAGTCTAACCATGTTACTACCCTACTCAATAAACTCCAGTTGTCCCTATTACTCTAGATTCCAACAAAAACTTTTTTGTTTGACATTTAAAGTACCTTACAACCTGGATCAAATTTCTAATCTGATCATGTATTATGGATCCAATTTCTAATTTTCTCATATATTATGGCCTTTCATGTACTCTTCATTTTAGCAAAACAGGATTTCTTGCTTACACGAGACTCTCAATCTCCCATTTCCATGGATTTTGTATATGTTATTCCCCATGCCTGGAATGCATTACTACCTAAAGTCTGGATCTTAGAACCTCTAGTTTCCTTCAAAGGAAGACATAAGCTTTGATTTCTACATGTTCTTTTTAAATCAATCCTAGCTCTTTCCTTCCGAAAAATATTTTAGAATTATTTGCATATTGTTATACATATACATAATGAATCACACAATAGAAGGTAAACACTGTTTCATTTTTCTCTTATTTCTAGCACACAATGTGACATTTATTAAATATGTAAGAATGGATTGTAACTATACCTTTCATGCTGTAGAGAAAACTGAGGCTCAGGTAGATGAAATGATTTGGCCCACTTCACACCGATTAGAAGCAGAACGAGAAAGTCACAGCATCACAGTATCATTCAGTGTGCTTTTCGATGTACTAGTCTTGTTCATTCATTGCTACACTGACTTTGCCTTGAGTTTATGAAAGGCTATTGATATGAAAAAGTACTTTGCTGGAAATACTCTAATACTCTTTCCTCCCTGCTACTGAATTCCTTTCCCAAATACGGACTATACATATGGAATATATGGAATACATACACACACACACACACATATATCTTCCTCCATATGTATGTATGTACATTATACATACATACATATATATATATATACATATATATATATATGTGTGTGTGTGTGTGTTGCTGTTATTTGTCCTTCATCCTTGAAGAGGACCATGACATCAGGAAGGTGATGCCATGAATTGCAAGTGAATTGGATTTAAGTGAGGGAGGGCTGTGCAAAGTAGAAGCCTCACTCTCTCCTCCTGAGCAATGTGGGTCTGGTTGCAAGGTACACATCAGGATGACTGGAGATGGCCCCAGGTTGCAGTACACACATGCATACACACACATGTATACACATATATGTACGCACTTACACATATGCACATATAGACACATGCATGTGTACATATCTAGTCATCCATACATATATGCATATGCCTATGTGCACATTCAAATATGTAAATGTATGCATATATGTATTTTATATATGTATATATTTGTGCATTAAATATTTATGTTTGTGTACCTTTATATATATAGGCATGTGCATATATTATATTGTGTATCTATATGACCACGATGTACCACAGTTATATGCACTTAGAGATTTTTTTTACAACTTAAATTACATAAAGATGTTCTCTAAAGCAATTCTACTCCTCACCAACTTAAAGGGAGAGAAACCATTATGGAAAGCAGTTTGGAGTTATGCTAAATGAGTGACTAAAATATCCATACTTTTAATCCCAGAGATTCCACTTCAAGGCATATACCTCAAAAAAGTTGAAAATAGAAAGATCCCACATACACCAGAATATCGATAGCATCATTTCTTCGTGGCAATGCAGAATTAAAAACAAAAAAGATGTCTATAGATTGGGGAATGGCTAAACCAGTTTTAGTACATGGATGCAATGAAACATTACTGGACCAAAAGAAATGAGAAATAGAAATCAGAGAAGCATGGGAAAACCTATGTGAACTGATACAAAGCAGAGTAAGCAAAAGCTGGATGTATATGTACATATATATGTATGTATTTATACACATATGTATACATTAAATGGTTATAGCAGTTTTTTAGTCTTGAGTATTTTTATTTCTTTTTGATTCTTAATATGGGATAGTTCTGAAGAGAGGAAAGAATAAAAGGATATATTCAGAAATAGCAATATAAAAACACAGCATATAAATTTATTTTAGTTATTTAATATTTGATATGTCCAGTATCACCAGTAGAGCACAATATAAATCTATCATCTCTGTATATCCAGCAAAACTATAAGGTCAGAAAAAACTGGTATTATTATCTTTACTTTACAGTTCAGGAATATAAGACTTTCAAAGGCTAAGTAAGTTGCCCAAGGTCATTATACCAGAGCCAAGAAAAAATCCAAGTCTTCAGACATATAGTTCAATGTCCTTTATGCAATCTTTTAGCTTAAAAGTGTTAACAGAACTCCATAAAGCATATTACTTACATCAATGATGGAGCATTTCTGCAGAAATATCTCATTTAACAGGGCTGTTACAATTTTAAAGGTGTATTGAAAAGGGTGTCTCCCCATTTTCATGTTCATCAGAGAAAGTTATTTGATCCCATTCAGTGTAAGCCATATTTTCATAGAGTGTGTGTGTGTGTGTGTTTGCTCTAATTTTGGTAGGCTTGTTTAAAATTGGCTATTTGGGGATATACAATATGATATTTTAGAGCCCACTGACATTTAGCAAACATGTTTCTGACTAAACAGGAGATTTTCTCTTGAGGAAAATTGAGAAACAACATAGATGTACTGAATATTCTTGGTGTCTAAATTGAAATCAATTTCCTTTTATGTTATGGTCTTTACCTTTCACATTGAACAGCACATTGAGGATACTTAGGAAAGTAACCAATTATTTCTCTATTGAGATTATCTAATTTGGGTTATTTTGCCTTCTAATTTTATTGTTTTTGTCAAATAAAGGAAAAGTGCTGACTCCAGGTTCATTTGGCAAGAACTCCCTTCGATATTATCACAACTCATATAAGGGTGATGCAAAAGTTTTGGTGCAGTTTTAAGCTTTAATAAGCTTGTTATTTCTTTTAATGTATCATTAATTTAATTTTAGTATTTATAAGTCTATTACATTCATTATGGCTTAATAAGCTTAAAACTGCACCATGACTTTTGGAACACCTTGATGTTGTTATCGGTGCTGCTGCTGTTGTTACAATAACTCATACTCACAGTCTTAGAGTACAAGCTCCATTAGGGTCACAGTCTGCACCTTATCTAACCTTGGCATCATCCCCCAGTGCTCCTACTCAGTTTTCTGCATGCGTTAGATCCTTAGTAAATATTACTAAGGTTGAAGATTACAAAGCACCTTCCTCACAACATCCTCTAAGGTAAATAGTGTATTTTTCATAGGAAGAAGATACTGAGGTTAAGACACCTGCCTGTGGGCACATATTAAGTGCCAGAACCTGGTCACGAAGCCCAGTCCTCTGATTCTAAAACCGTTATCGTTTCTGTTGCACCCCACATGCTCCTCCGATTGCAATCATGTTGTTGTTCCCAGTACTGTTGCCAGTTTGTGCTTATTTGCATTCATATTTCCTTTTTCAGTACCACTAGAAAGATGTAGAAATCCGCCATTATGAGAATCCGCCTTTTTGGTATAGAATAGTTAGAGTACTTGACCAGCATCAAGAGACCAGAGTTCAACTCCCATTTCAAATCTTTACTTGTTGTATGACCCTACTAAGCAAGTCACTTAACCTACCAGACTCTGATTCCTTATCTATAGAATAATAATATTTGCCTTACCCAAAAGGTCTGTTGTATGAAAAGAACTTTCCAGTGCTATAGAAATTTGAATAGCTATTATTACTTTCACACTTTTCAGTGAATAGAGTGCTGGGTCTTAAGGATGACTTGTTTTAATCCTATGTCAAGTACTTACTAGTTATGTGATCTTGGACAAGTTGTTCAACCTCTCTCTGCCTCAGTTTCCTCACTTGTAAAATGGAAATTAAAATGCTAGCACCTACCTCCTAGGGCTATTGAGAAGATAAAATGAGATAATATTTATAAAGCATTTTGTAAACCTTAAAGCTCTATATGAATAATAGACTACTTACCAGCTGCTGCTACTATTGGTTTGGTTACTGTGCTTCATTCTGGAAGAGTACCAAAATGACATCACTACACTGGAGTCAAGGTACAGTGTGTCTGAATGTGGCTGATCAGACCAGTATGAAGTTGGAAGACTCTTCTGCAGGTAAGGCACAAATAATCCATATGAACATTTGGAATGGAGATGTATCTAAATTTGTGTGTCTTCCATTTCTTTTGAGCTACTGCAACTTGAGTTTGCTCTTGGAGTACAGCTTATTCTTTGATGCAGGCACATCATTCTAGGAGGTCCTTTGCCAGTAGCTCCCATGTCACGCACTTAATTCCAAAGATCTTCAGAGAGACCTTGCGAGTGTCCCCGTATCACTTCTTCTGACCTCCATTTGAGTGCTTGCCTTGTGTAAGTTCTCCACAAAATAATCTTTTAGGCAATGTATGTTTGACATTCAAACAACATGGTCAGCCCATCAGAATTGTGCTTTCTGAAGTAGAGTTTGAATACTTGGCAGCTCTCAGGTAAATGACCATCTTCCATCTAAAGGATTAGCCTGTTAAGGAGGACTCTGGCAAGAATCTTGCCAGCAATGTCTATTTTCTTTATCTTTATAGAGATGGATGATGGAGACATCCTTGAACTACTGGGAGATAACCTCTTCTTGTCATATAACCCAGAAAATTTGAGTCAGCTTTTACATGAGCAGTATATTGCATGCCTTGTAAATCTCAGCTGTAATAGAATCAGCATCAGGTGCTTTGCCACATGAGAGAAGTCTGATGGCTTTCAAAACCTTTTCTTCAGTGAGAAGTTCAGCTAGAGAGAGATTAACTTCAAACTCACATATATAGTCAATGGCTTCAGAATTGATTGATGACAGTTTGTTGAGAACACTATGGAAGTATTCAAACCATCTCTCTAGGATCATGTCCTTATCACTAATCAATGTGGTTCCATCAGCTTTGAGTAGTTGAGATGACTCATAGGTCTTTGGCCTACAAATAGCCTTCAGGGCATCATAAAAGTACTTTGGATTGTTACTCTCAACATAAAATTGAATTTTATCTGCCTTCTTCACAAAGTCATGAATTTTTCATTTCTCTAAGCTTCACTTGTACTTTTCTTTTGATGGAGTTAAATGCTGCCTTCTTAGTGATGGATGAAGTATCCTGCTGGTAAACCTGATGGAGTTCTAGTTTTTCATTTAGCAGCTTCTGAACTTCCCCATCCTTTTCATCAAAACAGTGGATGTTTGTGAATGTCCTGGCCTAGATGAGTAAATGCAGTGCTGCCCACTCCTTTTCTGTTCCACTGTTGCCAACTTTATGATGGCTCAGCTTTCCCTCCAAGTTAGCAGCAAACTGTTTCCACTCAGAGAAGTGCTCTAATCTACTGACATTGTCTTCATCTTGTAGTCATCTTGTCTTGGGGCCACAGTTTCATTGAATGCAAATGTTTAGATTGGAGAAGATAAGTCTATGATCAGTCCAGCACCCTGCCCACCCAACACCTTCATCACTCTCACGTCCTGTCTGTCTCTTCTTACAATGACATAATCTATTAAATGCCAATGTTTGCTGTGAGAGTGCATCCACAAAATTTTATTGCATTTAGAAAAATGGAAGACAGTGTTGGTGATTACAAGGTCATGAGATTCATAAGTCTTCAGTACTAAGTGACCATTACTGTTGTTATTTCTGATTCCATCTTTCCCAAAGACTCCCTGCCATGTCTTGGAGTCTGTGCTTACTTTAGCAGTAAAGTGAATTATAAGCTCATTCTCTTTCAACACATTGATGATGAGGGTCTCCAGGTCTTCATAAAATTTTTCTTTGACCTCATCAGGGTTCATCATAGTGGAAGTATACACACTGATGATGGTAGCATGGAGCTTTCCTGAAAATCGTAATCACATTGTCATGAGCCTGTCATTTGCTCATTTTGGTAGTCATACAAGCTTCTTACTGGATTAGTTTTGATTGCAAAATCTATGCCATCTTCACATTCACTGTGACCACTCCAGGAAAAAAAAGTTTATTCAGATCTAACTTTGGTAAACTGGCCTTTGTTTGCAAGCCTTGTTTCATTCAAGGCTGCTATTTGGATGCAATCCCTACAAAGTTTTCTCCCAGCTAGAGTTGTTGGACTTTCAGTTCTATTGGATTTCATGTTGTCCATAAGCATGTAAATATTCCATGTAGCAATGGTGAGTGGAATCATTTTTGCAAAAGGTTTTGCACATTTTTTATGTGTTTCAACCAGGGTGGGATTCCCACCTGCAACAGTAAGCAGGTTAGAGTTGGGTGAAGCAAACAATTTTTAAGGTACGTTTCCTAGCCCCATCCTCACACTAGAAGGTAAACAGTGCGATCCTTAAAAAAGGTTCCTCAAATACCCAGTGGGCTGCCAAATCCCATTGCTGCTTAGGTCCGGTGAGAAGATAACCCTATGGCCTGAGTCACCCATGTGCCCTGCTGGGACTACAGTGCCCAATGTATCCACATCTGCTGCATCATCATTGATCTGTTGCCACAGGTAGTGGTGAAGTAGGTGAAATTGGTAAAATGGTATGGGTGATGTTTTTTGATTCATGCATAAATTGGAGGCAGAGTTGCATGAAGTCATAGGCCTCATTCTCTCTTCCAGAGTCATTAAAGTCCAGTGGCAAGGCAAAGTCAAAATGACTGGTTATAGCTTAGTATGCAGTTGCCTTGTTTGCCTCAGTTTCTCATCTGTAAAATGAGCTGGAGAAAGGCATGGCAAACAATTCTAGTATCTTTGTCAAGAAAACCCCAAATGGGATCAAGAAGAGTTGGATATGACTGAAACCACCGAATAACTAAAAACTATTCTTTTTCAAATGATATAATACCTGTAAAGTGCTTAACATGTTGTACATACTTAATATATGTTCATTCCTTTCACTTTCCCTTGGATGAATTTGTATTCCTAGACACTTTGCTGTCTTTGACATCAAACCAAGCTCTAAGCACTCCATAGAGCCTGATTCATCATTCTTTCCATTTTGGACAAAAGCCAAAATGCCATGTAAGAAATTATTTAAAAAATTAGAGATGTTTATCAGAAAGAAAAGAATACTTTGGTGCAAGAGGAATAAAAGATGTCTAAATATTAGGAGGAAGTACTTACAAAAGAAATTAAATTTGATTCAAATAAGTAAAACTGGGACTCAAAGTTACAAGAAGGAAGATTTAGACTCAGTCTAAGGAAGAGCTTGCAGAAAATTAAAGTTGTCCCCAAATGAAATTGACTGCCTCAGGGAGGAGCTATTTTCCCATCACCAAAGGTCTTTGCATGGATATTGAATAATCATTGCACATATGATAGGTCTAATTTGAGTAGGGTGTTGAACTCTGAATTCCCTTCTGGTTTTGAAATGTCATGATTGTATGATTCCATGAAAATGTGATGCTTAAGCAACTTCAAATTTTTGGTAAGAAGGATCTGGTCCCTCTGTTAGCTTCCTTGTACCTCCCTTTTTATTTTTCATTCTTCCTTTAGGCTAAAGGTATAGGTCCTTGGAGTCCCCTAATATACTTGATTTTCTCAAAATACTGTCCTTGAAAAATACTAGAGGGAAAGAGGAGGGAATAATTCTTGACCTGATGTGGGAATTCTGGACCTTGAACTGCACAGTCTAATAAGCAAATTCTGCTCTACTCATTTTTACACATGTGCTGAGTCTGAGGAGTGATGAAGCATCCTTGTCCGTAATCTTCTACCACTCATTACACTGACAGGCCAATATTGCTTTTCCCATAGGATTGACTTAATGGCCTACCTCAGCAGCATATTTTGCTATTTGTTTTCTGTGCAGGCAGATTAATCCTGTGTTTAATAAACCTCTGCAGCTATTGTCCCTCTCTCTATCTCTCTGGCTCTGTCTTCATCTCTCTCTGTCTCATTCAGTCTCTGTGTCTCTATCTCACTTTCTCTCTGCCTTATCATCCCTTTACAATGGTCCCTTGTTAAGTACTGAAGTTCTGTGTTCTTATCATCCTTATACAGGCAAACTGATGTGATGTGGCAGCAGTGTAATAGAAGCCTGAAAGCTAGGGGAAACAATATTTTGTTATTAGAATCAGACTGATGGCGTAACAATTAAAGAGAAATTAATAAAGAATGAGTATTATGGGAGGTAGTGTATCATCAGGGAATCATCAGAGATGAAGAAAAGCTGAAGAAGGAATTAGGAAACTAGTTGACCCCACAGAGTTGGCTGATCCCACAGGGATAGAGAAAAGAACCAGTCATACAGTGGGAAAGAATGATCCCAAGTGTCCTCTTCCTCAAGGGAGGGGAAATACTTCAAAAATCCATGACATCTTTTGTGTAGACAGCCCCTCTAGGCACACAGGCTGTAATCTCTCCCTGCTTTAGTATCCAGTCTTTAGCACATAATACAGGTTGCTAGAAACAAAAATTCATCCAAGGGAAGGAAAAAGGAATGAGCATTTATTAAGTACTTATGATATGCTAGGTATTGTGCTAAGTGCTTATCTTATTTGAAAGAGAATAGTATTTTGTTGTTCAGTTGTTTTAGTCATGTCCAGCTCTTCTTGATCCCATTTGGAATTTTCTTGGCAAAGATGATAGAGTGGTTTACCATGCCTTTCTCCAGCTTATTTTACAGATGAGAAACTGAGGCAAACAGGATAAAGTGACTCTTCCTGACTCAAAGTCAAGCACGCTAACCACTGCACCACCAAGCTACCCATAATAGCTTTAGAGGGTAATTTTAAGAGAGAGTGGTCA
Organism: Notamacropus eugenii; assembly: GCF_028372415.1. Classification (NCBI taxonomy): domain Eukaryota; kingdom Metazoa; phylum Chordata; class Mammalia; order Diprotodontia; family Macropodidae; genus Notamacropus; species Notamacropus eugenii. The sequence continues at coordinate 393,124,104 of NC_092875.1, forward strand.
AGAATTGATTTGTTTAGCACTGGAAGCGAAGTTAGATACCACTAAGTCCAGTCCTCTCATTATATAGATGAGACCCAGAGAGGCGATAAGACCTTATTAAAGTCACACCATTGTGAATGAGGTAGAATTTGAACTATGTTCTTCTTGACTCTAAGACCAGCCTTCTATCCACCATACCACACTGTCTCAGTTTTATTACCTGGATGAGACCCTTTAGTCTTAACTAGCTTTGTCCTCAAGACAGCAACATGTAGTCTGTCACCAAACCTGTGTTTGAAGCTTTCTCAGTTTGGAAAGACCTATCAGGACTCGTATTCTGCTAGCAGAGCCTTCAGGAGCATAGTGACCTTCTGTGTCACCAGAAGCATTGGAGGAGTCCTGTAATAAATACAACATAAACTTAATTCCAAATATAAAAAGGTTCAAATGAAAGCAAAGCAATCCTACTCCAGAGTCTCAACTTTATCTCAACTTAGAGCAGCAATTTTGAATTTAAAAAATAGAATGATTTTAGGAATGTATAAGTAGAGCCTATATCAGATTCCTTGTTTTCTTGGGGAGGGGGGAAGGGAGAGGGAGAAAATTTAAAACTTATGGAAATGAATGTTGAAAACTAAAAATTAATAAATCAACTCTAAAAAATATCTTATTTTTTAAATAAAACTCACATTGGGGTATTTTAGCTTTTGTTCATCTACCAATTCACTTATCAGGCCCCAATCCTACCTTTGTTCTATAATACTAAAGTGCATTGACCACACTGTGTCCCTGTCCAACATCTTCAGCTTTGTTGGCTCCGAACAAGTATAGCTCTAACTTGTTCATCATTTTCTGAAAGTAGCTTTCCCAAAGGGCTGTGCTTTTACATCGTTTGCCTTTCAGGTTCTCAGATTCTTTCCATTATTTTCTGCCATAACTAGGTAATTCAAGTCAAGTCAATTCAAATATGGTGTGTGAAATCAGGTATTTCTCTTTCCACCGTTTCCATGTGACTTCCACTACAAAAGAATATTCATGTGTGTGTGTGTGTGTGTGTCTGTGTGTCTGTGTGTGTGTGTGTGTGTGTGTGTGTCACTACAGTATGGTTGAAATAGTTCCATTTTAACGTACTCCAAAGCCCTGGGCTGAAGAATGGTAAAGTTCATATCCATTGTATTCTCTTTAACTTAGCAAGGCAAAACTTTTTTCCTCTGATTTCTGCTCACACAAATGAGCAAAACTTCTTCCATCCCATGAAGTCTTCAGGCATGACCCCATTAATTCTAAGTGCTCTTGGAAGTTTCAGGTAGCTCATAAGAGGAACAATCCTTTTACTCTCTCACCTAGCAAATATGACGTATAGTAGATAGCAATAGCAAAATGTCCGAGATAGTGGCTAGACTTAGGGTCAAGAGGAAGCTCAGTCACTTACTAGCTGGAAGATCCCAATAACTTCGCTGGGTCTCATCTGTATAATGAAAGGATTGAATTCAGTGACACCTAACCTATTATCTTCTGCCATCCTCTAAACAACCCCTCTTCACTCTCAATGAGCCAACTCAGTTTCCATGTATATTTGCATGTTTAACACACTGCTTTTTGGTTTTGGTTTGGTTTTGAAATATAGTCTCTTTTGTTTCTTTTACTTTAACAGGCTTCTTTTCCCTTGTCCTGGTTAACAAAAAACAATTATACTTCTGATTCCACATTTTATTTATGGCCTAGTAGGCATAACTCTGCAAGAATGTTCTAGCTTTAAGGTTAGTCAAAAGTAATCTATCATAAAACTTATTTATAGCATGAGACACTTGGCCAGAGGGCTCTCTTGTAAGGGCTTAGAAACTCTCAGAGTAAGCACCTTTGATGTCCTAGCTCATACTACATCCCCAGTTATCTATTTTAAAAGGTAAAAATCTGAGCTGTTCAACAAGACAGAAATGGTAGAAGGAAGAAATTAATCTCTTTTGAGGGCAGAAAGTGTGTGTGTGTGTGTGTGTGTGTGTGTGTGTGTGTGTTTCCAGCAAGAGGTACATAGTGGACTCAGAAAGTACTTGTTTCTTGGTAACAACGACAATGAAAATAATGATTCCACAAAGATTTACTAAGAGTTTGCTATGGGCCAGGCCCTATATCAAAGGCTGAGAGTACAAGGCCAAAAATGAAACTGGCCCTTAAGAAACACAAATTCTATCAGAGGAGACCGCACATATATATAAACCCGTATACAAAGTAAATACAAATTGAACTTTGGGGGCTGGTCTCTAGTAACTGGGGGCAGCTGCTCAGTAAACATTTATATGGTACTCACTATGTGCCAAGCACTGTTCTAAGTAATGGGGATACAAAGAAAGGTAAAAGATAGTCCCTGTTTTTAAGCAGCTCAAAATCTAATGGTGAAGCTCAAGACTTCAGATAGAAGATATTGGTTGAGAAGAGTTTTGAAAGAAACATTGAATTAGAAGAGGAGTGAATGAGGTGTAAGTGTGTTCCAGGAATGAGAGACCTAGACATGTCTAGGAGAGACCTGGGAGATCACCTAATCCAGTACCTTCATTTTAGCAAGAAGGAAACTGATCAGTACAGAAATCAAATGATTAGTTAAGCTAATAGCAGAAATGAAACTAGAATCCAGATTCCTGATTTCTGAGTAGATTGCTGCCTCCACTCACCAGAGAGTTGGTGGCACAATGGATAGAATGGTGGGTTTAGAATTGGAGTCATAAAGACCTGAATTCAAATTCAGTTTTAGATACTTCCTAGCTATGTGACCCTGCCTAAGTCACTTAATCTCTGTTTGCCTTGGTTTCATCAAGTATAAAATGGACATCATAATAACCCCTAACTAACAGGGGTATTGTGAAAATAAAATGAGATAATATTTATAAGAAAGCACTTAGCAAAATTCCTGACACATAGTAAATGATTATTCCCTTTTCTTCCCTCCCCTGCACTATCCAAGGCTGTGATCCCTTCTCTTTGCTACCTTAGAAAGATTACTGGATTTGAAATCAGAGGGCCTGAGTTCCAATCCTATCTCTGTCTCTTGCTAATGTTGTGACACTGGACAAGTCACCTCAAACCCCTGGATCTCAGTTTCTTCATCTGTAAAATTATCATCATTTTCAGGCCTTCATCATTTAGAGCTGAGCCCTCGGCTAAGGAACCCTCATTCAATTTAACAATCGTATATTAAATGTCTACTCTGTGGCAAGTACCGTGTGTAGCAGTGGAGAAATACAAAGGTTGTTTTTTTTGTTTTTTTGTTTTAATATACTAGTTCTTGCTTAGAGTCAACTGATGAGGCAGTGGGTAGAGAGAGAATGGGGGCGTGAGGAAATACAACATGCACACAAATTCACATGGTGTGGACTCACACAAGGTAGGGTGTGAAATGAACAAAGGAAAGCTCCAGGCGAAACTCTAGGAAAATGTGAGAATGTGAGGAAGGCATGGGAATCAGGGAGGACTTTACCATGGAGGTGACAAAGGATCTCAGTGGTCATGCAAATTAAGCATGACTGGGTTGGGACAGCTACGTGGTGCAGTGGATAGACCAACTACCCTTGGAGCAGGAGGACCTAAGTTCAAAACTGACCTCAGATATTTATTAGCTGTGTGACCCAGCTTAACCCTCATTGTCTACCCCCACCAAAAAAAAAAAAAAGTGAATGGGTCAAGAGAAGCAAAATTGGGATAGTAAACTCCTTCAGCATTGGGGATCTCTCCTGCTTTTCTGTTTACAGCTGTGGATGTCCAGTCTGCTAAATCTATTACTTGGCACATTGACCAGCAGTTTTGTTCTCCTTCTCCCAGTCTAGAAGATCTCCTGGTAGCTGCTATTTGTGCTGGCTCTAGATCTTTGTTGCTGTTTCATTTATTCATTCCTATGAATAGGAAGAAACAGGAGGCACCTAGATCTGATTTCTTCCTCTCATACTTTTCTAGTTTAAGTGATATACCAAGCCACTTATTCTCTCTGAGTGTTTCCTCGGCTGTAAAATAAGGATACTTAAAATCTAGGGTTGCTATGAGGATCAAATGAAATAATGTATATATAAAAGGACACTTTGCAACCATTAAAGCAATTTATAAATGCCAGATATTGTTCAGATTCTTATTTTAATGTGGGTAGATGGGGAGTAGAGTAGGTATGATTTGAGATTGGGGAGGGCTGTTGTCCTAGAAACACAAACGTTCTCTTGCTACCCCCAGCTTCTTTTCCAGAAGAAAATACAGGTATGCTGAGTTCTGCCCGGTTGCTACTTACCTCCCCTGTGAGCCCAGGAAACATGAAGGAACCTTGCTCCTGTTCCGCTCCTTCAGCTCACAGTGAATGTGATTTGTGTGCTGCACTGCTCATCATCCTCTTCCATCAGGTCATTTATGGCCCTTACAATTTCACTGTTGATGAGAATATATAAAATATTATTGGTCCTCTGTGCTTATTGTGTAATATATGGAACTTAGAGTAGACATTATTAAATATTGTTAAATGAAGGGCTGCATAGGCACATTAAAGTGACTGCAGATTGGAGGGATTTGTTAACCCTGCAGATACCTGCTGGAATTATCAGCTGTATTTCCCTCATTACACCTAATGTGGACATAGAATATTGAGGGGATTTTAAAATGTGAGTGTGTGACATTGAGTTAGCATGGCAGAGAAATGAAAAGATTCTAATGAAGCAGCATCAGGAGAGGAGATCCTTCTCCAAAAGGAGGATAATTAAGAGGGAACTGTAAAACATAAAGCCTTAATTCTAGAACCAGAATTTAGAGTTGGGGGGAATATTATTTATATGTAATGTTAGGTATAGTTGGAGTCAAGGAACCTGTCTTCAAATCCAACAAACAACCAAATAGATGGGGTCACAAAGAGTTGAACATGACTGAAAAAACAATAGAACAAAAGCTTTTGTGTAAGGTATATAATGTTCAAGGGAGAGCTTCACATTTCTACAAAAACAATCTATTTTATAAATATCAGGCTCTTAAAGGAACCTTGTATTAGAAACCATCCACAAGAATCTCTACCTGAACAGGAGTACCTTTTCTTTCATTCCTAAGAACTAGTTATCCAGCTTCTGTCTGTATTAACCAAAAGTCAACCACCTCCTAAAGCAAACAATTTTACCATGAGGCAGCTCTAACCATAAAGATGTTTTTCATCATGGACCTACCCTTGGCTTCTACCTCTGCACTCTGGAACCAAACAGAATAAGAGTTTAACCTCTCTTTCATGTGAGAGCATGGTAAAGTAGATGAAGAACTGGAACACCTGGATTTGAATCTCAATTCAGACACTTGCTATCTGGGCAATCCTGTGAAAGTCACTTAAACTGTCTGTGCCTCAGTTACCTTCTCTGCAAATCGAGGGTGTCAGATCTGATGACCTTTTAGCTCTAAATTTCTGATGCTATGATTCTTAAAGATATCTATCACATTCTTCCTGCTCCATGTTTTCTTTTTTCCAGTTTGAAAAGTCCTGTTTCCTTCAACTGTTGACCATGTGGCATGTTATTCCTAAAATTCAGTGTCCAGAATTGACCACAGTGTTCCAAATGTACTAAGATCAGAGCAGAGAATAGCAGGACCATCACTTCCCCAGATCTGTACGACATGCTTCTATTCACAGAATCTGTGGTTGCTTGGTAGTAGTAGTGAAGCAAAAACAGTAATACTAATAGCAGCTGTCATTTTTTTTTGTTAGGTTTTCTTTTTTTTTTTTATTTTTACTTTACACTCAAGCACCAGAACTCAAATACAGAGTAGAGAAAAGAAAAAGAAACAGAAGCTGTCATTTATAAAGCACTGGAAGGTTTACAGAACTCTTTACATGCTCTCACTTCAGCTTACAACAGTGCAAGGAGATAAGTGCTATGAGTAGTATTAGCCCTATTTTTTTACAGATAAAGTGAGGTACATAAAAACTACGTGAGTTATCTGTTCTCATCTAGCTCATTAGTGTCATAAATGGGGTTTGAATTTAGATCTTTCTGATTCTCAGTCAAAGTGGAGTATTCCCACTCTCTACTTGGTGCTTACCCTACCATGTCAAATTTGAATTGTATCAAATTTGGAGTCCACCAAGACAGCCAGATCATTTTCACAAGAAGTGATCTGACAGTGACTCTCTGCTTACATTTGTGTGGCTGATGCTTTGGACTCATGTCGAAGACTGGATATTTGTCCTTATTATACATCATCTTATCTGGTGCTTCTCATCATTCTAAACATCCCACACAGATCTTCCCAGATTTTGATTCTCACTCAAGGTGTTAGCTATTCTCAGCTTCATATCAATTGCAAATTTGAAAAGTACTCCATTTATACTCCCATTCATTCTCAGTGATTAAAAAACCATTGGAAAAAAACTGGAACTCTTCACTAGAGGTCTGGAATCAGAGGACTGGGTTGAAATACCAACTCTGATGTTACTATCTCTGTGACCTCAGAGAAATCCCTTAATCTCCCCAACTTCAGTTTCCTCATTTATAAAATAAGGAGGCTAAACTAAATGGTTTCTGAGGTCCCTCTCAGCTCTCCTCTGTGATCCTATGATCTAGTAACAGTTAAAGGTATGCTCAATCAATCAGCTTGAATTTCTCAAAACCTTATCACCTTTTACCACATTTAAAGTTAGTTTGTCCATCTTATTCACCACTATAGCATGAGTGACTTTGTTAAATCCTTGCTGAAACTTCAGGATTTTATATTTATAGCATTCCCTGGTAGTACTAGTCTAATACCCTTGTCCAAAAAGAAAATCACTTCAGTTCTGATGGCTTCTTCTTGATGAAACCATTCAGGTCAACCCTCCTAAAGAACCGTATTGGAAATGCTCACAGATAGTTATGTAGCTATGGACAACAAAATATTTATTAGAGCATAGATTATTTCATTCAGACATTTATGTAGCAGTTGGTTGTACTTCTTTTTCATGTGGCAGATATCTGGCATTTTAAAGTACTCTTGTCACAAGGAAACCTCACTGAGAAATATAAAAGATCAGAATTGTGTAGCCCAGGAATTTGTATGAGAAGTAAATGAAGACTCTGACCCTGAATAAAAAATGAAAGCAAAGAGGGATGCTCATGGGGGGAAATGCAAGAAAATTGCTAGGGATTGGGTATATACTTCATCTTCACTTAATTTATATGCACCAGAAGAGACTAATCATAAAGCAGTCATACCTATAATAATCTTCATTACTCTACAGCTCTAATGCCTTCCTCAGGTCAGATTGTATAACAAGTTACCATGAGTACTTCAAAGAATGGTTTTTCGTCTATGCTAAAATCAAGGACTCTCTTAAATTTAAGGAGAGATTTCAAACACAGGACCTCAATCAAACAGAATATTTGTGGGGATGAAATAATTTATTGCTATTCGGAGCAATTGCTGTCATCTAAAAAGAATTTACCCATCCTCAGAATTTGGAGGAATTGGGATGATGTGTTATTGTCCATTCATTAAATAAGCTTTTATGTTATGTGCCAGGTACTGTACTGGGTGCTAGGGCTTTGAAAAAAATAGTGGTCCCTGCCCTTAAGGTGCTATATCAGTAATCACCCTGACATACACAGGGAGTCTGCTATCATAGATTCTTTGATCTGCTTCTTTAAAAGGAAAAGCAACTTTTGAGGGGTTAACAATCATTTTAATCAAGCACATGTATCATTCATTTAGTTCAGGGGGGAAAAGTCAGTACCCTAAACTTCAGAGAAAATACAGAGAAATCAAAGATCAACAGACATGGCTTCCTCTGTCTGACCATAATCAAAATACATACATCACAATTCAACAGACACGTCCAACTGTTTGACCATAGTTACCAGAGAGGGAAGCATGGATATCTGGGTTTTCAAAGCCAGGGGGCTCCTTAGTGGCTTCCCAGAGTCTCTCATCTGGCACACAAACCTTCTTCCAAAAATTAAACCCCAAAATAAAACTGCACCTCAGAGTCTTCATAGACTTTTTTAGAACCAGATGGCATCATATGCCTTAAGAACCAGTGCCTCATTAACAAAAGATGTGGGCCTTGCTACAAATCTTCCCAGGCCCAACAATGAGTGGGAAAGATCTTCCTTTATCACATTATTCAGAGGCATTATACTTCTTGGTATAAACAAAAACAGCCAAAGATCCTACTATGCTTGCCCTCACAGGTGTTTACAATCTAATATTAGGATGACAGAGTTAAGAGCTGTAAAGGACCTTAGGGGTCACTTAATGAAATGTCTTTTTAGAAATGAGGAATCTGAATTTCAAGAAAAAGTGAAGCAACCTGCCTAAAATGTCACAGAAAGAAACTAGGAGGCCTGAAATTTGAATCCAAGTTCTGTGGGTGCTCATTTCATCATATCATTCAGCGCCATAGCTTCAGTTGTTAAAGAAAGCATTGTAAGCATCCTGGGAATATTTAATTTTCAGTTGGTCAGATTTTTCCTGATATCAAACCTAAATTGGCTTTTTACAATTTCCTTCCCATTCTTCCCCATTACTCCATATGGGTTATAACAAGGGTTATAACACTTCTGTGGGATTATTATCTCCCTATTCCTGCAAGGTATGCTCTCTTAATTCAGCAGAAGATGGCATTTTTGGAGGGAGGAGGGCTGCCATATGACATCAGTGACTCTCACTGAGTCTGTAGATCACTAAAACTCCTAAATGTTTTTCAAAATGATTGCTTTCTATCCAAAATGATTGATCTCCTATTTCTCTAGAGTTGACATTTTTAACTAAATAGAAAACTTTACATTTATTCCTATCAAATTTTAGGTAGAAAAAGTAGTCCAATGGACAGAACAAGTACACCTGCAATCAGGAACACCGGAGTTCAAATGTAGTCTTAGGCACTTCATAGCTGTGTAACTCTGGGCAAGTCACTTAACCTCTATCTATCTTGGTTCCTTCAACTGTAAAATGGTAATAAGAACAGCAACAATCTCTCAGGGTTGTTATGAGGATCAAATGAGATAATATTTATAAAGCATATTGCAAATGTTATAGTGTTACATGAATGCAGACTTTTGTTGTCTTATTAGATTCAGACTAATGCTTAAACCAGTTATGATCCCTTTGGAGCCTGACTCTGTTAGCTGTTAATGTATTAACTATCCCTCCCACTTTTGTGACAGCTGAAAATGTGATCAGCGTGTCATCATTGATGGCATTGATGACAGTATTTATCAGCACAGGACCAAGTACAGGAATCTGGAGTAGTTCAGTAGATGCAGCCTGCCACAGATACTGAACCATTAATAACTACCCTGTAAGTATGGCCATACAATCAGCTCCAAATCCACCTGATGGGATTGTTGTTTAATCTATATCCCTCTCTGTTTTCCACAAAATTATAGGAATATTACCAAAAGCTAAAACCCGTAGCATTCCTTTCAACTACCAGTTTAGTAATACTGTCAAAAATGGAAATAAATTTTTTTGAGAATTACTTATTCTTGATGAAGCCATGCTAACTTTGTAACCATTGCTGAGACTGGGAATGAACAGTTATCTAGGTATGACGAGAGTCAAGAGAGAATATTTGTCCCACCCAAACAAAAAACAAGAAAGAAGAGAATACCAAAGAAGAAAGAGTTATAATAGTGGCAAAAGTGGCAGCGAGGTCCAGGAGAATGAGGACTGAGAAAATGCCATTGGATTAGGCCACCAAGAGATCATTTTTATTTAATTTGGTTGGTGAATTCCCTGTGTAACCACATTGACCTCTTCTGACAAATTCCATTATTGTGATTGTTTTTCTTTGAGTTTTCAGAATTTCATTTTGGAATTTCTCCTATCCCTGCTAGTCTGACTTTCATAAAAGATTTTAGTTCACGAGATCTTACCTGTCTTTCTGCTGAACTACTAAAATCTACTTTCCCAAAACAAGGATGCAAGTTACACTATGTCCAGTTTTTCTCTACTTGTATCCCATAAATTCTAAGATGGAGTGGTCACTTCCCCTTCTCGCAAAATTCACATTATTTCTATCTATGGCAAGAAGGAATCATATTCAGATAGAATTCCTGATCATTTCTTCCTCCATCTTTTGAAGGATGAAGTTACCACTAAGGAAAGTCAAGAAATTATTAGTTGCTCTTTACTTTTGGTAGAGAGAAAGCTCCAGCAGCTTTTTGGAAAATTTGAGTCTCCTATCAACCTGTATTATGCTTCTCTACCAGGTCTGAGATCTATTTTTCTGCCTAGTTGGTCAGCAGGATACACTAATGATGAAATCACTTCTATTTCTCCCTCTTTTGTCTTCACCTAAATATTCTGTGTCATGTTTCCTTCCTTTGGTTACTGGTTTTTCACAGATAAATATAGCTTCTTAATATAAAATGTCACTCCACATCCCCCTTTACCTATTCAACAGAGGACATCAAAGAACAATAGTTGTAAAAGATGTCATCAAAGAAATGGACAGTAGGAGAAAATTTAAAACTCAAAATCTTATGGAAGTAAATATTGAAAACTAAAAATAAATTAATTATTAAAAAAAAAAGAAAGACATAGTAGGAAAAAAATGAGTTGGTCACATGGCAAGAGTGAGAGATGACAAGTAGAAAGCCTGAGTGTTTCCACTGGTTCATTTTCAAGAGAAAATGAGGTAATCCTCTAGTATGTTGATAAGATCTTAGTGGCACATTTATGGAAGGATGTGGACAAGAGTCATAAAGAATGGGCAGTTATGGATGGGTGGTGATTTGCATTATTGAAGAGAACATTCAAATTTAAGACATCACAGTGCCATTTGAATAAAATCTTCTTGATGTGAGAGACTAATTCCTCCCTCATACAACCTGGTAGCTTATATATATATTAGATACACAATTCAAAGAGTGTTTAAGAACTTAACGCTAGTGTTTTCTCCTGTTCTAGGGTTTAGAGAGATAGAGATGAAGTTGTATGCATACACACACACATACATATGTGCATATATAGGAATACATGAACCTATTTCCATATGTACATATGGAAATACATATCATACACATACATGCTACCTTTCCTCAATCAATTTATAATCCAGTATGGGAGAAAAACTATACAAATTACTCTAATCCAAGTAAGAATATGCTAAATGAAAAAGGTTGAGTTTAAATCCAAGCCTAGACACTTATTCCCTTCATGCCCTTGGGAAAATCATTCAATCTGTCTGGGCCTGTTTTGTAGTCTGTAAACACAAAAGGTTTGGATTATATGGCCTGTAAAGTCACTTCCAGATCTCAATCTGTGATCTTACATATATAAGAAAGTGTGGGATGACGCTGAGATTTGAGGAGTGAGGGATTATTTTTATCTAAAACAAATGGGAAAGTTTCCTAGAAGAGATACCACCTGAGCTAAGCTTTGAATGAAGAAAAAGATTTTGAAAAAGGAGGAGGCAACTGCATTCTATAATATATGGATAGGACCAAGAAAGGACAGAAAGAGTTTTAAAAAATGCAAGTAATCCAGTTGTTTAGAATATGAAATGAATCAACCAGTAAATCAACAAGAATGCATTAAGTATGCCAAGCATTGTGCTAGACACAGTACAGGAAGGTGATTAGTGTGAAGCAGGGCAGAAAAGAAGTTTGAAGCACCTTGTGGAAGATCTTTAATACCAAGCTAAGGAGTTTGCATTTATCGTCCAGGCAATACAAAAGCACTGAAGACTCATGATCCCTTGGAGTGACATGGTAAGACTTATACACTTAAAATAATTAACTTGGTTCCTGTAAGAAGAATGGATTAGATGGGCTAGAAACTGGCAGAAGGAAAAGCAATGTGTTTTTATTATCAACAAACAATAAATCCATCTCTACATCTTTCAGTAAATTTCGTGATGATAAAGGTGTCTTTGACAGTGAAATACTGCCTATGGAAGACTTTCCCGCTGTTATAGTCATTGAGGTTGGTCTTAGGATTTTCATAAATGTTATTACAAGTTGGCCAAGCGAAAGGTGATGAGGACTTGAACTAGGACCATGACAGAGGAAAGGTACAAGAAGAGGTAGAAAGGAAGAGAGATTGTGAAAATCAAAGCATCAGAATATGGCAACTTGTTTGTTGGCTGTGGAGCGGATGAGAGAAGAAGTAGTGAAAGATGATTTTGAGGTTTTGAGCCTACATGACTGGGAGGGTGATGATGTCATCCACAGCAATAAATAAGTCAGGAGAGGCAGATTAGGGCAGGGAGAAATAGAGTTCATTTTGGGACATCTGGATGGTGAATTAGAAAATCAATGAATGTGATTCATAGTAGTCGTTTTGATGACTTGGCACAGAGTAGTAGAATCCTGCTTGAGTTTTCAATATCCCCTACCCTATCCTCTTCATTAGCAGTGTCCTCACCATTCTATTTTTAAAACAGATTCCACATTCTTACTTCTGACATCTCCCATATGAAGCATTCATCTCCCACGTGGGTTATTTGCTCAGATGATTCAATTTTATTGAACTTAAATATGAACCAAAATTAAGTGCTAGAGATCACTCAGAGGCTACTTCTCCTTTTCCTTTTGTAGCTCCAGAAGGCCTTTATTATAATGCCTCTACATTCACTTGGTCATCAGTAGAAGAATAGCGAACAATGATATTGGAGAATATCAGGCAGTTTGGGGGGATTTTTTGTTTGCTTTTTAACCAAGGCTTTATGGTTGGTCATTTGATCACCAGTAGAGGTGTTTAGCTTCACATAGCTAGATACTCATTTATTTTGTGAACCTTCACATGGCTATATTCTTTTTTTCTTTTGTTCGTGAGAGAGTATAGAGCAAATCCTTTTTAAGCAGAGTGCCTGTTTCAAGGTAATAGTTACTCCTATTTCTATTGTACCTGTATCATGCCCGGATTTGCCAATGCCATCATCTCTGTGCTCACTGCATTTTTCACTGATCACTTAGTTACAGTGAGATATATGGTACCAGAATTTAGAAAGCTATAGGCAGATTAGGCCATATGCCAACTGGGAGCTGAGCTCATATCTTCTCTATTCTCAGTAATTTATTGACTACCTACTGCTATGTTAACATTAGCAAAATACACAAGAGATGAATCTATTAGTCCTTTCTTATTTTTACTGATAGCAACATAATACCTTTCTTGTTGACAAGTATTGTAGCCTATTAAATTAAGCCAACTACAGGAAGTATAAATCTACTTTCAAGTATGACCAGTAAACAACTGAATATGGCCTCCATCCTAGAACCTGAGTAAATCTATGCTTTAAATGGCTTCTTTGAGCATATTGAAGATTCTACTTCAAGACAGAATCATGACCATGATGGGGGATGCTTATCAACCTAGGCAAACTAGCAACTTTCCTGATATTAAAATAAACAAAAGTATCCAAACAAAAAGTGTGTCATACTTCTGACAGTTTGTTACAGTTCGAATAAATGACATAATGATATCCTTCTCCAATACTGCTTCACCAAAAACACAGTTGCTTAACTTATGAGGTTATTGACAGTGTATTTTCCCTTAGCGTTCAGTCATTGTTCAGGAAATGAAATTTCTCAGAAGCAACCAACATCCTGGTGAAAACAGTGAAGAGTAGAGCCTTATATCACAAAACTGCAATTTTATAGATCCATAAACATATGGGTGTCCAACCTCCCATTTTAGAGATAAGGAAACTGAGGTCTAATGAGATTAAACAACATCCAGGATCACACAGCTAATAGAAGTCTGGGGCAAGATTTGAATACAGCTCTTCTTGATATGAATTTCAACATTCTATTGACTGTACATGTTTCTCTCCCAAACATTATTATTAAGATCTTTATAACTCAAAATAAGAGATGTCATAAAAATTAAAGGATAAGCTTCAAATATTCCATGCTCTCCAAAATATTTAGGCAAAGTATTTTTTTTCACATCAGGGTTAACAAAATGAAAAAAAAGAATCTTATTTATCCCATCTCCTGTTCAGCTCAATAATTATTAACCATTGTTCAGATAGTATGGTACACTGATTCTTACTTAAAGTTTCAAGGATTCAGAGTATAGATTCTGCAATCAAAAAGGACACCTTAAGGTAGTATTCCATTCAAAATCAATCCAAAGAAGTCCAGAAGCTATCATGGCAATCCATAGGACTTTGAATCTGCCAGCTTTGATTATTCATAGAACAGCATCATATCATCTTCAGGCAATCCATACCTCAATACCTCAAATCTTAGGTCTTTATAATAGTTCACATAAATGTTTATGAGAGAAGTTAACTCTGACTGAGACACACCAATAATATCTTCCACAATCCTTTCTACCCATGCTAGTGTTGTACTTCTCAAGAATATAATGATATCCTAGTTTGCGTTGCTGAATTTGCAACAAAACTCTTCTGTGTAGAGACTTCATTCATTATTTCAAGCAAGTAAGGGGCACAAAAGACTTTTAATAAAGAATTGGTCTATATCAAGGTTGGATAATGTATCCAAGTCTTTTGAAACATTAGAAATTCCCAACTGTAACAAGAAATTATCAACAGCTTTCTCAGGATGTTTTGAGAAGTTTACAAGGGACTTCCAGTCCAGCTATTGGACCAATTCACTTAAAAGTGGGAAACAGAGATTTTGCACTAAGTAGCCCAGGAAGGGTGGAAAAAACTCTTGAGAAACAATTTATATATTGTATTATTGTATCCTTGATTCAATTATTCAAGAATGGATCAGGCCAATGTTTTATGACTAAACCTTAATATAAGACTTAAAGAATCTTAGAGACAGCATGGTATAGGCTTAACCTTAACAGAACTGAATATGACTTGTCTCTGCTATTTTATTACGATGAAACCTTGGACAAATCACTTAGCTTTTCTGTTCTTTTTCTCGATGTGAAAAATGAGTATAACAATGCTTATACTAACAAGATTTGAAGCATTTAGATGATAAATAGGAGTCTTTGTTTTATAATACTGGTTATATGCTGAAATTTATTGAGCAGAGGAAGAACAAGGTCAGGTCTGAATGTATGCATCTTGAGGGAAGGAATCATTTCATTCTTTTCTTTTGTATCCATAGTCTAGCTTAGTGCCTAGCACACAGTAGAGACTTAATAAATATTTGTTCATTAAAAATACTTACACCATCTAATCCCAGGGCTTTTTCCTTTTATGTGATCATCATGATCATCATAATTCCATTTATATAGCACCTTAAGGTTTATAAATTTTTTTTATAAATGCTATTTCTTTTCATTATAAAATCCTTGGATTTATGTGCTATTATTTTAACACCAATGTTACAGATGAGGAAAGTAAGGCAGAAAGAAGTTGAATGATTTGTCCAGAGCTACAGAGAGAATAAGAGTCAGAGGCAAGATTCTAACTCAGGTCTTCAGGAGTCCAGCTTTAGTGCTCCATTCACTGCATCACCTTGCTCTGTCCTATGTACCTATGGGATCTATACTGTAGTAATAGTTGCTGCCATTGAGTTCCATTAAGTGTTTTGTTCCTCTGGAATTTCCACAACTGTCTTCTATATCAATTTGGAAAAGGGGGTTAGCCAAGAATAGTTTTTGCAGCAATCAAGTCATCATGTTGTGACCCTATTCATCTCTTTCCTGCTTTACTGACATTGACTCAGCAGTAGGCACTCAATAAATGATTGACTTAGAATAGCAAAAAGATGACAACAGCCCCCAGTTGGCAGATGGCCTCTTCTCTTCATCGCTCTCTAAATTCTGATGCCACATAAAATCTCACAGCAACCAAGCTGACAATGAGTAAAGAAAATGCAAACAAGCAATAAGCCCAGAGAGGAAAGCACTGGTAATAGAGATGGCCCAGCATCTATGTTTGGCTTAGAATCCCATAGTCATTCATCAAAACTCCACATAGTAATTCTCATGGCATCTCTGCTCAAATCTGGCTAGGCAATGACTTCGAGAGTAAAAAGAAAGGTAGAGAATTGTCTAAGATCAAATCTTATGCATCACAGAATGTACTGGGCTCACTCATTATAATTTCCAGCTTTAATTAGAATACTTCATACTATGCAAGCAGATATATTCCCGGGATTTTTTTAAGTGATGAAAAATTGGCATTAAGAGATCTGGCAGAAATTAAAGACAATTATATGCTTGGAAGAAGTCCGATCAAGCTGTTTTTATAAATTTTGTGAGTTTTACAGAAAGTGGTGAGGTGAGAATAATTTCTAACAAAAAATATCATTGCACCATTAGAGAGTTAAAAATAAGAAAAGCTAATTAAACGAACATTCTGAGAAGTTCATACTAGTTCAGCTCTATCTGAACAGGTAAATAATGAGAAGAATGCCTGGTCCTTTGGCAGGAGAGGAGATACAGAGAGGTGATAGAGAAGAGATGAAATTCAGGCTAACGAACAAATATGAGCAAAAGAATTGAAACCTAATTAGTGTGGTTATGTACTGAAGAGAGAAATTGCTTCAACAACAGTCAATAGTTCAAATAGAGAACAGTGAACTCTAAGGACAGGTAAGAAGGGGGATATTATAATTTCATTCAGTTCCATTCAACAGACATTCCTATAGCTCTATTCATGGCACCATGTTTGGTGGTTGTAAGTCATGCCACCATCCCTAACTATTCTTTTTCCTCCAGGAGCTAAATAACCAGTCTTGAAGATGGTATGGGGTACTTTCAACACACATGTTGAAGCATTGATTATGTTATTAGAGGAAACTCACTCCTGACACATATTGGTTGTGTGACCCTGGACAAATCATTTAACCCCTCATTTCTCCTGCCAAGTGTCTAAGACTATAAACTGCAGAGAAGGTGTTAATGTGCTTTGTTGGGAGGGAGTTTACTCACTTTGAAGTTCTGTAAAACAATTAAATCACAGGTATAGTCTCTATCCTTGTTAAGGGCAAGCCATTATACATTAAGAATACAAAATAATATAATCATGGATTGCAATCATGTAAACTATGGTCCAGCAGAGAATGCATGTTCGTAGATAACTATAATACAGAAGATGGAATATGAAAGGAAGAAATGAGAGATCCCTTTTATTGGGGGGATCATGGAGTGCTTCATGGAGGAAAGAGCACTTTGGAGGCATCTTAGTGGAAGACAGATATGATATTTGGAAGTTTTCCTGACATGGAATTTCTTCATATGCTAGAGTAGGCCACTTATGGAGATTATGGAATCTTATGTGATTTTTTAGAATAAATATAGATTTTCATCCATTAGGAAAGGTTTGAGGATGGTCTGGATTGAAGGCAAATGACCTAAGTTCAACTCTAGCTTCAGATACTTACTACCTTTCATTTTAGGACCAGTAGTCTCCAAACTTTTAGATTGTGGACCCCATCAGTTAAGAAAACAGCTTTTCATCATGTACCCCTAATGCGTATATTGACTTATTTGTAAAGTATATACAAATACTACTATGATAATAATTAAATATCTTTTAAGATGGCAGCTAAGTGATGCAATGGATAGAGTGCTGGGCTTGATAATGGGAAGATTAATCAAATTTGACCACAGAAACTTACTACTAGCTATGTGACCCTGGGCAAGTCACTTAAAACTATTTGCCTCTGCTTCCTCATTTGTAAAATGAATTGTAGAGGGAAATGGCAAACCACTCCAGTATCTTTGCCAAGAAAAATCCAAATGAGACCACAGAATCAGATATGACTGATACAAACATTTTTGAAACATATAGAAAATAGAAATTGATAAATAAGGAGATTATGATGAACTAATATTGATCCCAGAGTTAATAGGGAGGAACTAGAGGGTTTTTTTGAGCAGGAGAATAATATAGACAGACCTGTTCTTTAGGAACATTACTTTGACAGCTATGTGGAGATAGATTAGAGAAAGACAAAACTTGAGACTGAAAGGCTAATTAGCATGCTATTACAATAGTCCAAATAAGAAGTGATGAGGGCCTTATGGTTATTACTATGAAGAGAAAAGGGATAGATGCAAAAGATAGAATATGAGTAAATGTGGTAACTATTTACATATAAAGGATGAAAAAGAGTGAAGAGTCCAAGTTAATGCCAAGTTTGAGACACTGGTCGACTGGATATTCTTGTCAGTAATAGGGAACTTTGGTAGAATGGTGAGTATGAGAGAAAAGATAATAAAATAAGGTGTGAGATGAAAAACACAAGTTATCCACACCTGTTCATACTGTATTACCTATTTTATCCCACCCAAAATCAAAAGGGAGAAGCCAAGATTCTTCCCCTTGGTCGCTGCCCTGGAGTACAGAGCTTGCCCCTCATGTGTCTGCCACAACTGAGAGTTAATCTGTATAAGTTACCCAACAGGACCTGCATAGTAGCAGATGCATTATGATTGTCTAGAAGGGCCAAAAGCAAGCTGAGAATGCAGAAAGCTTAGGAATTCTCCAACAGATGAAAGGAGTAGAGTAGGGAAGCATTAGGGAATTAGAGTAGACGTGCTTGGTAAAGACATGCCCTACTTTTGGCTACCACAAAGAGGGTATGATTGACCCATCTCTCCTATCTCCTCTTTTTATATTATTGTATTGCTACATCATTTTCTGTTTTTCTTGTTCTCTTAGAGCTGTTCTAGCCCCAAGATCTTGAACTCAGGACACCTCTTATATTGACCACAACATGCCTGAACTCTGCCTTGCCCTTGTTCTCATTCCTGCTGTTTGTAGTCATGGAGACCTCTGGTCATTTAACCTTTTTTCTCATTAATCCATCAACGCATTTTTGACTTTGCTTGTCTTCCTCCCCAGTTCGGTACTTGTGTTCAATACCAATGTTCTGATGTTGCCTTTTCCAACAGATAGACATTCCATGTCCCAACTCTGGGTATTTTTACTGGCTATCTCCCATGCATGGCATGTTCTTCCTCATCTCTTGACTTTCCTCAAGTCCTAGGTAAAATCCTACCTTCTACAGAAGCCTGTCCAAATCATACTTAATTCTAGTGCCTTTTTTTCTATTTATGACTTTCTACTTATTTTAGATAGTTTGTTTGTGCAGTTATTTGCATGTCATCTCTGCATTAGACTGTGAACTCCTTAAGGACAGTAACTGTCTCTTGTCTTTCCTTGTATCCATAGCACTTAGCATAGAACGTGGAGCATGATAGCCGTTTAATATCATAATGATAAGATATTGGTGCTTGAAGAAAGCTTTAAAAATCATCTAATCTAACACTATCATCTTTTTCACCAAAGGAAAATAAAGCTGTCAAGTGACTCACACAGGATAACATGGTATTTTTAGTGCATTTCCAGGTATACTATACTGGCATTATATAATTTCTTCTGAGTTTCCCTACCTTCACTTTCTCTCTTCTAATATAGTTTGTGTTCTACCTACAGAGTTATCTTTCTAAAGTTTATCTGTGGTGATGTGTCATTTCTGCTAAAACAATCTTCAATGATTGCCATTGCATGAAGCAACCAGAATAAAATTTGAACTTTTCTGCCAGTTCAAGGCCCTCCACACACAGTATGACCGCAAATTGTATTACTACCTTCAATTCTCAATACTACCAAAAACAAGCCAACCATTGCAACCATTCTGGTTTCCTTGAAATTTCTAATGGTTATTATATTTTCACCACATTCTTATCTTAGCTCATGATGGTCCTTCTGCTTTAAGTGCTCCAATCTTCTCCTGTCAAGAGCTTACCTATCCTTCAAAGCCCAGCTCAAATGATATCTCCTGCATGATGTCATCACTGATATTCCTAGCCCATACTAATCTCTTTATCCCCTGAGATTCACTGGCACTTACCTTGTGTATTTCATACAATATGTATCATGTGTTGCTTTGTACTGTCATATTCTTGTATGTATCTCATCTTTGATCTAAGACATAAATTCTTCACAGTCAGAGTAAATATCTTATATCACTTTTATTCCCACACAAGCTTAGTAGGAACTCAACAGATATTGGTTGAATGACTGAAGTACTCTGCCAATTTCCTTCCTCCATAAAATCTGTCACTTTTATTCAAGAATTTCCTTCTATTTACTTCAATCTTTCTAGCCTTATCACATTGAAAGAATTTTCAAAGGGTCAATATTCAGCAGAATCTTATTTCATAACTTTATTGATAACTTAGAAAATCATGGGGATATCCAAATACTCGGATTGATCTCTGTTTTCAATTAGTTCATAAAATGTTATCTCACAAATTAAGGGATTAGAATGTCTTTCCTAATGTCTAACCTATTTTTATTTTTCTTTGTATCACCTGAGGTTAGTATGAAGACTACAATATATACTACAGTGAAGCATGTATTAAATGCTTAATAAATGCTTGTTGATCACTGTCCTGTTTAGAAAATAATGACAGCTTGCTGCTTTTCATTGAACATATTTTCAAATACTTGAGGGCTTTAACTAAAGTCTTTAATCTTTTTCTTAAGCTATATAATATTCTAATGCCAACCTAGTTCAGCCCAAGAAGGCTCACCACCACTGGGGTTAGCCACTAAATAAATTATTTGTCCATAGCAACCCACAAAAAAAAAGGAAAAGGAAAATACAAAATGGCCCTCTATCCCATGCAGCTTCCAACTGCTTTGACAAGTGTCAGCTAAGAATTACATCATTTTTGCACTACCTATAAACATTAACTTAACTGGAGGCAAGTCAATTTCTCTATAACTATAACTTGTTCCTATGACTTCCCATATTCTCCAGCGGATTGTCATTTCTATCATCCTCTCCCCAAATCTACAGTCTCTCTCTAATGGATCCAAAATAATTAATGGGAAGTGAATAACCAGCACATATTTGATCTCTTTATCACCTAGTATCATGTCGCAACTACCATATAACTCTGCTTTAAAATAAAAACTCATGTACATACCTTTACAGAGCAGAAGGATAGAAGATCAAGTCAGGAGTATCTTCTTACAGAGGAACAAAAAGCAGCAAAGGAAAATGAGTTTGTTTGCAGAAAGTATAGGATTGAACATCTCATCCCAAGAGCACTTATACATGAAATTGGAAGTAGGACAAAAACATATATAAAACTGATAATGACCATCATTGATGGAAGTAGAACCACAACACTACATTTATTTTTTTAAAAATGTGATTGTGTCACATGAACATGATTAATTTGTATTCCATTATGACAGCCAGATAGATCTTTTTTCTGATATTCTTATGAGTTGCCAATAATTCACTGTCAGCACATAATAGTAACTTATACTTATAGATACTTTTCAATTTATGGAAAACTTTCTTCCTCATATTCCCTTTATGTAGGAAATACAACTATTATTACCATCATTTAATCTAGGAGGACATTGAATTCAGAGAGGCAAAGTGCATAGTAAATATCCAAGACAGAATATAAACTTAGGTCTTCTGACTCCAAATCTAGTGTACTTTCCATTACATTATGTCAATTTCATGTTGTTTGTTTTTCTTCCATTAGTGAATTATAATACTTTGTTGTCACTGAACATTATGCTTTGCACTTCAACTGTTGAAAAAAAATCCACACACAAAAGTTCACTGAAAGTATTAGTCTGGGTCAAGTAACTCTGTTTCCTTTACTGTCTTTGGCTTTATCAATAGAATTTAATCTTTGTAGTTCTAGAATCTTGAATATCTTTACATAGATATTCAAGAAATGAGTAGAAATCTATCTTTCTGAGACTTTTTAAGCAATGTTCTAGCCCAGGTAATCTTTCAAGGTCCTTTTTTAGACCTATGATTCAACACTATAGTTTTTTTTTTTTTTCTATCAATTCCCAAGCCTAGGGAAGCTAAGTAGTCCAATGAATAGAGTATTGGGTCTGAAGACACAATCACCTGAGTTCAAATCTAGCCTCAGACACTTACCAGTACTGTGACCCTGGGCAAGTCGCTTAACCTTTTTATGCCTCAATTTCCTCAATTATAAGATGGGGATAGTGATAGCAAATGAGATATTTGTAAGATTAAGATATTAGCACGGTGATTAAACATAGTAGGTTGATAAATGCTAGCTCCTTTTCCTTCCTCTATACAGCATAGTATAGTGGAAAGAGCCTTGAACCTGGAATCATAACATTTGGGTTTGAATTCTGCCCCTACCACTTAATAACAGTGTGACCTTGGGCAAGTATAGGTTTCTCTGAGTCTGTTTTCTCATCCATACAATGAAGAACCCTTCAACATTCTGCCCTCCATCTACCTCAAAAAGTTGTTATGAGGATGAAATGAGAAAATGCATGTGAAACTGCTTTGAAAATTCTAAAGTGCTTCATGAATGCACGTACTGATTATCATTTCATATGGCTGGGGTTGCTTCTATTCTCTGCCTCTTCTTTCTGATGATAACAGATGCCCAACGTGAATGAGGGCACTTGGATAAGCCACCAATGACTTTCAACTTCATTGCCCTATTTATAGCATTGCTTCTGGTGCCAAAAAGTTAAGAGGACCATATTCACATAGCACTATTCTCATTAAAACAAAACATGAGCCTAAACCCTCCACCTTTACCACTCAAACCAATAACGACCTCATTGAATTCCAGCACAGAACAATGTCTTTCACTTAAAATTAATGTCTTGTCCACATAAAATTGAAATACAGAATGCAGCCTTCCTGATGATAAGTCGAAAGCATAAAGGTGACTTTTAGTGAGATAAATTTATTCTGTCAGGGAGAGAATAAAACCTTTTGCTATTCACCTGTGACTTGAACATTCCTAAGTGAACTCTTCTCTTATTTGTAAGCTAAATGTGATCTTTCACTCAGACTTGCCTTGCTGCCATGTGTTAAATTAAAATATACCATTAATACATCTATTGTTTTTGATTCCCATACACCTAATGGTACTGTATTAAAAGACCAGACAGTATGTTGGCTTCTGATAGCAGTGTATACAGCATAATACATCGTGTGAGTGAATAGGTGGTAGGGATCATGACACTTTAAATTATTTAAACTAGCATAATTATATTGCTTCCATTTATAGAGAAGCTAGAGTAACACAGAACAAATTGCTTTGGTTTAAGTCAATATTAAAGATTTGTAGGTTTACAAAAAGAATGTTTCCGGAAACAGAATTAAACAGAAATACTTGAGTTAATATGAGAGGTCAGATTCTCAAACTAGGAAATAATTGAAACAATACAACAGAGTGGGGGAGTTTTCAGAAAGAATTAAAAATTGGAGCTTATTTTCTGCCCTTCTTTGTTTCTGCAAACCGTCTGTACTGTGAGACAAAGTCCACTAGCAGGTTCTAGAAGTAAGAGAATTTTTTTTATCTGCATTTTGGGTAAACTTGGGATTTTTCACCAGGTTACACAAAAGTAGTACCTGAAAATGTCACCATAACCATGCAGATGCCTAGCAAAAAAAAATCCCCTCTAACAAAAGCGCACAGTAAGATGCACTCTAGGTAACCATTCTATCTAAGAGGATGGTTGAATTGCTACTACCCATGTATTCCTGAACATCATAGCATCATTACTAAAATAAAAGTAACTAGTAAGTTGTCCTCCCCTCACTCATTTTAAAGAAAAGAATATAAAACTCTCCTGAAAAATTGAATGCAAGCAAACCAAATAAATATTGGGTGATGTATTTACATATACTTGTACAATATTCTTGTTGTAATACATACTCTTAATAAAAAAAAAAGCATGGCTAGGTATCTGACCACCAGCAATGGCCAGATGCTACCAGGTATAAATAGAGCATACCTAATAACTTTAAATTATAATTCATTCCTGTTAATGACTTCTGTAAATCCGCCCACAACAATCATATCCATGAATACCAATGGATATTTGTTGAATTTTATAATTCCTTTTTTATTTTATTTTTAATGTTCTACAATCCCTACCATAAAACTTAGATTTTTCCCCCTTACCTATCCCCCACACCCCCTCCCTCCCCAAGATGGCATACAGTTCTATAAAGAATCTTTCCTATTGTACAATTCCTTTTTTTACTTGAATCTGACAGCAAGTATAATAAAAAGGAAACCTTTACCAAGCCCTTCTGTTTTTCCATACATCCTCATAATATGTTGTCCTTCCTATTAAAAGAATATTAGTTTGTCCATTGAACCCACTTTTGTACTCTTAGGTAAACTAAAGCATCACTTGCCTGCTATGGTGGAATGTGCACTGGACTGGGAGTGAGAAAGCCCAGCCTCAAGTCTCAGTTCTGCCATTATGTTAGCTGTGTGTCCTTGGTTATCAAGTCACTTAAGTACGGAGAGCTTTAGTTTTTTCATCTGAAAATTGATGGGGTTGGATGAGATGACCTCGAAGGCACCATCAACTATGATATCATAGGAAAAAAAACACCTCTTCTTTCAGAAAGAATGATTGATAGGTGAGAAACATTAAATGGGATGGTTGGATGGACAATATTTCTGGAGCCACTAATGCAATTATCTTTGGGGAAAAAGGTCACCTCTTTTCTATGTGTGTGCAGCAAGGGAATAGGAAGGTTGCAAACTCAAACATTCTCAGGGTGAAAAAGTGTTTTAAGTCTTACTTTGTCCATATCATCTATTGCTTCTCCTGGTATCTTCAATAACAACTAGGAAGAGAATTGTTGGCCATATTGCGTTCCCACTTAGTTATTCATTCTTTTAATCACTTAAACAACTTTGATTAGTTGCAACAAGGTAAATCCCCTAGCTTCAACCAGGAGAAAGTCCTCATTTTAAAAGAGGGAAGAAAACATTTTTTTAATTTCCCAGATATGGAAATATGAGAGATAGTATGGTGACCTGTTTTCTTAGAATTGTTCCACATCCAAGCACAAATTCTCCCTTCTCCCTTGAACCTCACCTAGCATTTTGTTAGCACCCCTTTTCTAATGCAATCATGCAGCATGGTAGACAATAATTCTCTGTGCTTGGATGTTATTCCTCTGTCAGACCATAAGTTCCACAAGACCAGGGATTATACTTTATCTAAATATTGTATTTTCCAAAATGTCTAGCACAGTGCTCTAAATAAAATCAGCACTTCATTTTTATTTTTTTTTAATTTGTGGAATTAAACAAACATTTTCACAACATAGTACAATTAAGTACATAGTACCTTAAAAAGATGATTGCACATGAAAGCACAAATTCACTATGTACAACTTGCTGTTTCTTTCAAATACACAACAAAGTTATCATGTAAATTTATTTTGTCTTTCTCTCCCCTCCTTTTTTTCTTCCCTTCTTGGCATCTTATAAATATTTATCAAGTAAATGAATAAATGAATGCATGGGAACTATTTCTTTTACAAAAAAAAAAAAGAATTGAGACAATGGTATCATGTACTATAATTCAATGTGAATATGCTAGCCCCAACGGGCAATATCCAAGCATGGTCATTTGGTTTATATGAGAGTTATATGGTGTCTAATCTCTATTAGCAGCATCTCTGTATTAAAGGTCTACTTTATGTGTAGGTTTTCACCGATTACTTGAGTGCACTCTACTAAAGTATCATAAATATAATTCCTGGATACCAAGGAAAAATATTATAAAGAGATTCCCTCAAGTTCACTGTGACCCTCATCATGCAGACCTAGCTCATCAGGACCAGTTCTTCATACAACCGCAGTGCCTGAAGTGGGAAGGGGGACCCACCACCATACACTCCCCATGCAAACAGAGATGGCTTCTAAGCAGTCAGCAAGTCAGTCAAAATATCTGGCCTGGAAGTCATAACTCACTAGATTTCCTCCATATAATCCTTTCACCTAATTTGGTTAGTTTCTCTGAAATCTAATTTCTCTTGGCATCTCAATTCAATGCCATCTGCCATGCATTTATTAAGCTTCTACTACATGACAGGTGATCTCTGCTTGTATACTTGACACCAAGTACCTTTGCCACAATGTGGTTTACTTTTGTCAGGCCATGAACTATACTTTCCATGTCAATCAATCAATCGACAAGTTTTGTTAAGTATCTACTAAGTGTGAGGCCCTTTACAAAGTGCTAAGGATACAAACAAAGGTAAAAAACAGCATTTCTGCCCTACAGGAGCTTACAGCCTAACAAAGGTTATACCATGCATTTTGTATGTGCATGTAAGACATACACAGTGTAAAAGGGAAGTAATCACAGAGGGAAATCCTTAACAGTTAATAACAGATGCTGGGTCAGGGAAAAACATCTGGATCCTAATACTTTTTCTGAATCAAAGAAGATAAAGTATTTGTGATACTTAAGTTGCAGCCAGTGCTGTTGTATGATTGTCAAACTGGCGTCTTTCTGAGGATCATGGCACAGTATACAAGAGAGTTGGAAGTTTACAGCTCATTTGCTGTGGCTTTGCCCTGAAAGCAGGAATTATTTCCTCCTTCCTTCACTTGCTCTATATGATCCTGTCTGCTGATCTTCTGTGAAGGGAAGGGTGATCAGGAGCTTGAGTGGTGCAGCTGTACTGTCTCCGTTGTCAGCAAGTAGGTTCACACTCAGGTTATCGGAAGCATAGACATGCAATACGTGAAAAACAGGAACTAAGCAATCCTAGTATTCCCAATGAACAAACTCAATCCCACCTGCCTGAGATGACCAGTGATAGATTTTGTATGATAAATATGCCAACCCTAACAGAGCTGCCAGATAGGTTGGTGGGCCTAGAGACAGGAAGACCTGAGTTCAAATCTGATCTTATGCACTTACTAGCTATGTGATCTTGGGTAAGTCACTTAACCATCTTTACCTCAGTTTCCTCATTTGTAAAGTGAGTTGGAGAAGGAAATGGCAAACCACTCCAGTATCTTTGCCAAGAAAACCCCAGATGGGGTCACAAAGAGTTGGACATGACCCAAAATGACAAAACAACAAAAATGGATATGCCTCCCTATTCTATTGTCAAAGTCAAAGGGGAGTGATAGAAGCACAAAATTTGAAAATTGAAAGGGATGTCAATATTTATCCAGCAGAACACACTGACCTTGGCAATGACTTTTCAAATCACTGTAATGAAGATTTTTTCCTCTCCCAGAGGAGCAACATCCAATCCACCAGATTAGTGAAGAAAAGACATTGGCTTTTCTTGGTCGATTGTTAAAGGAACTTTTACACCCAGACTGTCCACATGCAAGGGTGATATACAAGTTCCCTGTGTTTAGGTCAGTTCTGTGGTTCTGATTAAAGATTTCCTAGCTGAGCATAGTGGAACACACCTATAATCTCTAGCGCCAGGGAGACTGAGACTGGTGGGTCTCTTGAATTTGGGAGGTCTGAATTGCAGCGGGAACAAAATTTGTCAAGTATCTGTACTGTATGTCATCAGTATTGTGAGCCCCTCCAGGAGCAGAGGAACCACCAGACTGACTAAGGAATAGCAAGGCAGCCCAGGTCAGAAAAATTGATCAGATTAAAGCTTCCATGAAGATCAGCATTGGTACTGGGTCAGTGAATGGTCACTGGAATCTAGGTGAGATAGGGAGACCCAGTATCAAAAAACCCAAAACAAAGGATTGCTTAGCTTCACACAGCTGAGAAATGTTGAAATTGAGAAGCTTCTGTCATAATAGGAATAAGTAAAGAAGTGAGATAGAGGGTGAAGTGGCTATAAACGTGGAATGTTACATATACTCTTAGATGAGGTCATTAGATTGTTAGTTCGTCACCGGAGACCTCTCATTGAATCAGGGTAATCCTTAAAAGTTTGTAATATAAAAACAAAACACATTAATAAAGTTTTTTTAAAAATTGAAAGAGCTCTCACAGAGCTAGAAGCCTGAGGCCTCTACAAAATAAAATAAACCAGGAAAAACAAAAAAGGAGACAGGTGCTAGCAATGGAGGTCATAAAGTCACAAGAAATGGTACATGGAGGAAAAACAGGGTCAAAATCTGGATCAAAATATTCTGAATGGGTTCTCAAGAAATGAGGTTCAAGATCGCAATGGTGTGTGTTCTATACCAAGGTAAATGAATAAATATATAATTTAGCACAGAGCTCTCCCATTTTGTTCCATTTTAGGTTATTTTATCATATATGTTTGTATGCCTGACCATGGGCAGTTAAGCTAACATTCATAGAATCATGGATTGATAGCTGAAAGAGACCTTAGCAATTCATCTGAAACTCGCAGAATCATAGCCCTAAAGGCAGAAAGGACCTCACAAGGTCCTCATCGAGTTCATTCTCCTCATTTTACATACAAGGAAACTGAATATCTGAATAGGCAAGTGATTTACCTAAAGTCATGTAAGTAAGAAATGTCAAAGCTAAGTTGTGAATTCAAGTCTTCTGCCTGCAGATTCAAATACTCTTTCTATCTTGTCCAAATCCCCTCATTTTGTAGGTGTGGCAACTGAGACACAAAGAGATGAAATGACTTTCCCAGGTCACGCAACTATTAAGAGACATGGACTGGATTTGAACTCAGATGTTCTGACTCTAAATTCAGGGATCTTTTCAATGTATCACACTTTCTATAAATTTGGAATAGGAAGTGTGGTGGTACAGTACATAGAGTGATATATTTGGAGTCTGGAAGACCTGAGTTCAAATCCTGCCTCTGATACTTGCTAACCCGCCTCAGGTTCCCTGTCTATAAAATAAGGATAATAATAGATCCAACTTCATAGGGTTGTTATTTAAAACACTATGTAAACGATAATTATTAGCATTCACAGTAACTAATTTTCACTGCCATTTTCTTATAGCTGATCATACCACTGATCATCTCCAAATGACAGTAGACACAACTCCACCCACTCATAACTCCTCAGACATGAGTATCTTTCATCGTTGGGAAACTAGAGTAAAAGACATGAATGAGCGCTTGGTTAAGTGGAACCATCAGTCAAAGAAAGCAGTATTCTGATCAAGAACTGTTTAAAAGCTGAATTCTTGATGATTTCTCAATAGTATACAGAGGAAGAAAGATAATCTCTTTATGTTGGAATTAAAGCAGGGTACCAGGCCATTGATTGAATATACTGTTGAATTTTAGTTTCTGCAATCTGGTTTAAGCTTAAGAGAGAATGATTGTAATTAAGATTGTCAGGAGGGAATTGAACAATGATCTGCAACCCCAGGATTTATTAGAACTAATAGAAATCTCCCTAAGTCCTACACCAATTCATTATTCCATCATGGTAGTTATCTAAACTTGTCAGAGGCTATCTCCATGGCAGGTCCTATCAAGTTGGAGAAATTGTTATCCTAGTTCAACCTACATATATTTGGCCATGTGATGGTGAATTCCAGGGCCACAACCATTCTCAGAGATCAACATGGTGGGGCTCTGATTTCCATTGGTGGCAAGAGGACCTAACTGATAAAATGACAAATCCTTATACTACTGTAATGCAGTGTACTCTATCAGACAGTCCTGCTGGGTGACCAACTAAAGGAATGGAAGTAGAGTTGGAGTTTTGTCAAAGATACCATAAGACAGATAGAAGAAAGTCTACTTGCTGTTCTGTCTACTCTATGTTTCACTATCCATCTTTGCACAGGCTGTGTCTCATGCCTGGAAAACCTTCCCTCCTCACCTCCAACTCTTTGAATCTCTACCGTCCTTCAAAACTCTCCTCCTACATGACTTCCTTTCCTGATCCTTCCCCCCACAATAGTTGCTAA
The DNA here is from genome assembly GCF_028372415.1 of Notamacropus eugenii. NCBI lineage: Eukaryota > Metazoa > Chordata > Mammalia > Diprotodontia > Macropodidae > Notamacropus > Notamacropus eugenii. The sequence continues at coordinate 393,153,598 of NC_092875.1, forward strand.
TGTTTCCCCTGAAATTATATTTTCTTTGTATATATTTTATTATACATGTCTCCAAAACCTCTCCTCCTAATACCCCAATGGAAGGTTCTTGAGAGAAACGACTGGGTTTTTTTATTTATCTCTAGAACCTAGAACTACTATGTTGGTGGCACATGGCAGTTTCTTAATGAATGAATGAAAAAAAGTCCTGGGTCAATGCAAATGTAAAACCATGGGCCAGTCTGGATGTGAGAGTATTGAGATTGGCACAGATTTTATTTCGGTCCATAAAACAGCATTTATCACTTGCTTACTACGTTACAGGCATTAAGTTAAGTGTTGCAGTTACAAAAGAAGGCAAAAAAAAACAGTCCTTACCTCCATAGAACTCACATTCTATTAGGGGAATACACCATGTGAATAATTTGTTATTTATAAGACATAGAGAGAGTCAGCAGAAGCTGATCTCAGAAGGGATAGAACCAGTCGTTGAGGGGATTAGGAAAGGTCATTGTAGAAGGCCAGGTTTGAGCTGAGTCTTGAAGGAATCCAGAGACACAAAGAAGCAGCAGTAAGGAAATGTTAACTGACTGCTCCACTGTTCACATCCCTGTGACTTCCTACACCAAAATATTCTTCCATGGTCACTTGTCCTCTATATGGATTGTGTCTTCCTATGGGATTATAAGCTCCCTGAGGGCAAGGATCATCTGGGTTTTTTTTTAATATTTGTATCCTCAGCTCTTAGCACAGAGTTTGACACAAAATCAGCACTTAATAAATGGTTCTTTATTTATTCATACTACGTTAGAGTGACCTAGGGAGGGTCAGACTAAGATGAATCAAAATCTTAATAGACTACGAAGGTGTTTGTGAATTAGTCAGTCATCAAGCAGTATTATGTCCTAACAATGTGTTTAACTTAATAAAAGCCAGACATACAAAGAAAGGCAAATCTTTCAACAGAAATATAGCAAGTATTTATTATATCCTTGCTATATGGAAGACACCGCGCTTTAAGAAGAATTCTGAGGTGTGATACCTCACTTGGCCAGGGAGAGAACAAATAATTCTTGGGATAATTTCTACGAATGAAAAGGAGAAAAGTTTGGGTTGCCATGGTTATGCTAATATAATCCTCATATTGAATGGGATATGAGATTCATATAGTTTCCCCAAGCAGAACAGTCATAGAGATAGAATAATATCCCCAGGGCAACTAGCTACAAATAAGAACTAAGATATCTCCAGAATACTAAGACTTAAAAGATATATTTACTAAAAAAAAAAAAAAAAAAAGGAGGAGGGCTGGCATGGTGTTTCATGGCTGTAATCTATGCTTCTGGGGAGTTTGAGGCTGATGGGTGTCTTTAGTTCAAGAATTCTGAAGTGCTACAGGGTTAAACTAATTAAGTGTCCACACTAAGTCAGGAACCAATATGGTGAGCCCTTCTGGAAGCCAGGAGGCATCAGATTGCCTAAGGAGGGGCAAATCAGTAGAGATTTGGAAAGGAGCAGATCAAAGCTTCTGTGTTTATTAATAGTGTAATAGAGACTGTGATTGGCTACCTCAGATCCAGCTTAGGTGAAATAGGGAGAACCAGTCTCAAAAAAATATATTACACTCATACATACGTACATGCATGTGTATTTATACATACACATGCATACATATACATAAAAAGAGATCAGAACAATTGTTACTTCATTATAATTATGACTTGCCAATCTTTCTCCTTCTTGGGATGTGAACGTTATATGAGAAGGTTTAATTCCTAAATGAGCAAAAGAGACAAACATATGAGAATTTATTCAGGAAATGTGAAGAAGGGGATCATTGAGCAGAGTACCTCTTCTTTCTCCATAGAAAATGATTATGAATATAGACAATGTGTCCCTTCATTGATGACAGAGGATTCAACACAATAACTATTAGCCTTTTATTCATCTCAGTCATCCTGAGAAGGGTACATTTAATACTAAGCTGAATTTATGGGAACATTATCATCTTGTGAAAATAAGGGCCAAGGACAAGTGGAAGATGGTCTTTTGTACTAGAGTTGGAAACTAGGAATACCATGTTAACTTTTTCAGGGAGTCCAACACCCTGGCAACACTTCAGCACTTATTCAACGATGTTCTCACTGACCTTCTGGATTAATGCACTGTTGTTCATCTTGATGACATTTTGATGTTTTTGCCTCACAAGCAAGAACATGTCTCCTATGTAAGGGAAAGATTAACCTGACTGTGGCACCATGTGCTTTACATCAAGCTCTGGTAATATTCTTGGGATTTATTTTAGTACCAGATGAACTGCAAATGGCTCCAGATTTGGACTGTGGTCCAAATTGTAGGCTGTATTGTATGCAAATGAAAGCTAAGTAAGCCTAGATGGCTTTGGAGGGGGGAGGTGTAGAAAATTTAGAGTTATTTGGGGACTGTAAACTTTTATCAGCAGTTTATTTGGACGGAATCCACAATTAATGAAGTCCTTGAGTAGTTGGCACAGTGGCAATAGTATTGAATTTGGAGTTAAGAGGGTCAGAGTTCATAATCCTGCCTCAGATATTAGCTGTGTGATGCTGGGAAGCTCATTCAACCCCTCAGCCTCAGTTTCTTTATCCATAAAATGAGAAGTCTCTATTTTGCCCACATCTATAAAGCTATAACCCTTTGATAACTGGTGTCAGTTTCCTTGGGGACTAAAACAAGGAAACTTTTAAGCCTTTAAGAAAGTGTTTATGATGGAGTAAATGTTTAAATGACCAATCCTAAATGTAAACACTATTGTAGAAACTTAGGCATCAGGAGTAGCCTTTGGGACAGAATTTATAAAATAATTATAAAGGAAGAGGAAGATCAAAATCCAGAAAATATTCAACTTTGTTTTCCCACACTAGCTAAGGCCCATGGAAAAAATGAGTCAGGCGACATTGGTGGTACTTGGGAAATCCCGAGAAGTGTTGGCATTTAGATTTGGTATGACAGTAAAAGGGCTCACAAAACATAAGGAGTGTGCTTTAAAGAAATACACATCTTATAGCATCATGAACAGCAAGCACACTTTCATTCTCCTATTTTTATCTCTGGGCAATCTATATACAGATATTTTAGCCCAATGTTTGGACTTAGAAAATAGAAGAGGGGGAGACCGAGGTGATATTTGCATTTATTTGCATATAAGCTAAAATTGAAGGGCAAGCCAACTCTACTACTATATTTCAGTGGATGCTCCCAATGCCAAGAGGAAGTCCAGAATGCTTACTTATCACAATGCCTGGCTAGCAGGACATTATAGGAACAAGTGGGTGTCAGAAGCAATCCACTATCACTACTGGTGCCCAAATTGGGCCCATTGTGACATCTGTGAGTGCACGAATAGAGGTCAAGAACACAGTTTGACAAGACGGTATCAGAGACCAGACAAATGGGTCAATAAGCCAGAAAGGGCCCTGAGATGGTACCAGAGGCAAAGGTAGGATCAAACCCAAATCCTGAAAAGTCCCAAAAGATGCAGAAGACAAGTTTGGGCTTTCATGCTGTAGGCTCGGTATAACAGACAACAAATGGAATTAGACAAAGAGCAGGGGTTTAATTTCTTCTCAGTGGCATGTGTTAAGCCCAGCTGTACCCAGGTTGTCCTCTCCCCTCCTCCATTCCAGACTGATCTGACTCATCCTCATTAGCCAAAATGGCCTCTATGATACTCTTTATCCACCTCCATGCAATCTCTAGAGCATTATGCATCATGCCCAGAAAACCTCACTTAATGCAGCTATTTTAATTTTTTTATAAAGTCTTTTATTACCAAAATGTAACTAGATGAATCATATGACTAGTTCTTAGAAGACACTGCACTGCACACTGTCAACATTCCACGGACTTATGATTTTGCCTGGTTGTCAAAAACAGGACTTAAAACTGACTCCTCAACTGCGACTGTATCCATGATGCCATCCCATAGTGCTTTGTTGAGGCTATTTATGAGGCAGAGAGGTGCTGCACAGATAGAGGTTTGAAGTGAAGAACACTTCCAGTCAAATCCTACCTCTCATACTTATTAGCTATATGGTCTTGGATAAGACATTTAACCCCTCTCTGCCTCAGTTTCCTCATCTGTAAAAGGGGGGCAACATCAGGACCTACCTCACAAGGTTGTTGTGTAGATTAAATTAGTTAATGCATAAAACTTAAAGCATTATGTCAATGCTAGAGGTTTTTTTTTTTAGTTGAATATCTTTTGGAAGAAAAATAAAAGCAACCTGGATTTAGTTGAATGCCATTTAGTCACAGAAATACTTCAAGGGAATAGTTCCCGTCCTCTGATTGTTTTTCAATGTGGTACCCTACTATAACGTTTAGAACAACTGCAGCTTGTCAGAAGGCTTCCCAAAGCATCTCTTCTGTCCTTGCTCCTGATAAGCTGCTAAGCATTATAGTTTGTCTATGACATTTTCTGGAAGAGATACTTACCTCAGATCTGGCTGAAGTACAGCCACCCTGTTAAATATCCTTTATTTTGTTGCTTCTGTCGCATTTAGTGAAGGCAATTGGAAACCTAGGAACATGAGCCCCAGTCCAAACTCTAGTGATGGGTAGAGGGCAAAATGCCCCTGCTATTGGGTCACAAGTGTCACCTTCCCAGGCCTTGCCCTGTATTTTTCCCAAGATGAGTCAAGAAGTAGGTGTGGCTTATAAGAGGGTACCATGCAGTCTTAGTATCTAAAGGCAAGGTCTCTTGATGCAGCATCTAGGAGTTAGGTTCAGATACTGGTGGGAGTGCAAGAGAAAGGCACAAAGAGGTCGTAAGTAAAATGAAACACAACGTCTATAAGCAATAGTTAGGGACTGAGGGGTCCTAGGGACACAGTGGTAGGGTTCTTGAATTTGGGTTCAAGCACTGATTGTCTTGAGGGACTCTTCTATGTACCTTGTCTCATCACAGTCAAGAAGAACCCATAATTTCTCCAAGGGCAACAGGTAGTGAGTCTGGAGTTTGTATATGGAGGATCTTCCAGCCTAAGCTTGGTAATTTGGAATTCTGAGGGATGAGCATCTGAGGGTGTGGATAATGAGAGAGTCTTCACATTCTATCACCAAATTTGATTCCTAGCTAGTGATATTACACCTAACTCCGGGAGCTGGAGGCTGGGGAGATTTGTGCCTATGCTCTTTATTATACTTCCTCCTCATCAGAGCTGCCTCAGGGCAACTGAATGCCACAGAAGATAGAGCTCAGGGTCTAAAGTCAGAAAGATTTAAGTTCAAATACAGCTTCAGATATGTTCTAGCTGTGTGACCCTGGGCAAGTCACTTGTCCTTTAGATTCTCTGTTTGGTCAACTACAAAATGTAGATTACAAGAGCATCAATCTCATAGGATTGAGAGAATCATATAATATTTGTAAAGCATTTACTACAGTGCCTCTAGGTAGTAAGTAGGTACTATAGTAGATACTACAGACCATGTAGTAGCTACTGTAGAGATGTTTATTTCCTTACTTTTTCATAATATTTTTTCCTTCAAAGTTTACCTCAGGCGCCACCTCTCCTGTGAAGTTTCTCCCCATTAATTTTCCAAGAGCACATGGTACCTCTCCTCTGCCCCCATCATACCATACCTACAAATCATGCCTCTCCTCTAGTAAAATAGAAACTCTATGATGCAGAGACTATACAATGTTTTTCTTTATATCTCGTGAATGAATGGATATTGAAAAGCATTTATTAAGCACTTACTATGTGCAGAATACTGTACTAAGACTAGGAATCCAAAGAAAAGGGAAAACATTTCTTGCTTCAGCAAAGCAGGCTTGCCTGCCCCACAGGTGACAGTTGGTCAAAAGTTGGTAGGGATCTTAATAGGCCCCTTCTCCACAGGTCTGCTCCCCTGAGATAACTAGCATAATGCATCATACATGAGTAGGAATAGAAAGGGATCAATAAGTTCATTAGAACAGGGCTCTCCCAAATAGAAAGTTCCCTCTACCAATGGACATTCTTCTCCTTCTACAACTTCTCTGTAACTTAAAAATATTAGAAAATTCCCTGGGGCAACTGCCTGGGCAAGTCACTTGTCTGTTGTTTCTCTCAATTTCCTCAACTATAAAATATAGATTATAACAGCACCTGCCTCACAGCATTATTGTGAGAACTGTACAAGATAATATTGGTAAATCACTTAGTACAGTGCCTGACACATAGCAGGTGCTTTGAAATTATGTGATTTGCCCAGGATCAAAAGTGAGACCAGACCTCAGACATGCCTGACTTCAAAACAGACTCTCCATGTGCTACTCAAGTTTGTTTGTAAAATGTACTTAATGTTCATTGAATGAATGATGAATGGAAAAATAAATAAATTCGAGAGCCATCATGGAGCAATGGAAAAAGTGGAAAAGTCAGGGATCTTAAATTAAAATCCCAGCTCTGAGGCTTACACTTTGGCCTTGGGAAATTCACTTATCCTTGACTTACACATCAGTGAAATCAAGAGAGTGGAGGCAATGACCTTTCAAGCTCCTTCTAGCTACAATAGATTCTTTTGAACTTTCTTAAAAGTAATTTGTAAATAACAAAACTTTTATTTGTCAGCTAAACTCCTCAAAGGCCTTGGAGAATCCTGTCCTAATTAAATATTTTATCTATCCCAGTTCTCAGAACAATTCTTTGCAAACAGTTGTTGTTGTTGCCCAGTTATGTCAGATTCTTCATAATCCCATTTGGGATTTTCTTGGCAAAGATACTGGAGTGGTTTGCCATTGCCTTCCCCTGATCATTTTACAGATGGGGAACTGAGGCAACAGGGTTAAATGCCTTGTCCAGGGTCATATAGTCAGTATGTGTCTAAGGGTGGATTTGAACTCAGGTCTTCCTGATTCCAGGCCCCTGATTCTATCCACTGCACCATCTAGCAACCCCTTTGCAAACAGTAGCTGCTGAATAAATAATTTGTAATATTTTATTGTTACTTATTGTACTTATTATTTCTTCATTGTCCCAAATACAACAGTATCATTTTTTCCCAGAATAATGTCACTTCTATCTTCGACTGTGTCTCTCTACACATTTTTTTCTTATCTCTTGCCATTTGTGCCTCTTTTTCTTTCCTTCCACCTGTATCTTTTCTTCTTTATTTGTCCCTCTATCTTCCTCCAGCCTTTGTTTTTCCTCCCTCAACGGAACAATATATAGAACTGGTAAATAATTTTTAATTTTTATTTTGTTTACTAAAAAGAGACTTAGACCTTGTTTCTCAATTTTAAGATTTCATCAGTGGGTCACTATCTCTCCAAAGTAAAATATTCAAAAGAAATGTAATTAAATTGCTTTTTTACTTATTATTTTCCATCCTCTACTGGGATCACTGGCCTTGATAAAAGATAAGGGTCCTCACCCCTGCAAGACAGCACCAAAAAGAAAAGAAGGAAGCTTCTGTGACAGAGGTCACTGGAAAAAAATGTTGAATCAAATGGCATGCCAGCTGTACAGTCCAGCCATTCCCCCTTCGTGGGCCATGCAGCTGGGTTTGGACTCAATCATAGGAGACAGCAAGGAAAGACTGTACACACACATTTCTCCAGCTCCATAAAAATCAACAGAAAGCATCCCTACAGGGCACTCTGGATTTCTCTTATCAGAGACTACCTATGATTTCCTACAGAAATTGACAAAGCCTGTTGGGTCTGTAATCCAATAATTTAACTTGATGCCAGGTTGCTCACAAACTCCGAAGAACACCAAAATTTGGTCCTGCAATTTCATATGAGTTAGGGAAGGTAAACCAGCCTAGGATTTGTGATTGCTTGTGTATGAAGGTGATGACAAAGTAAATCTTTAGAATTCAAGTGTATTTTATGTTAATTGGATAACATGGTTGCTTTAAAACTCCTCCAAGGCAAAGTAGAGCTGGTTCTCCTTGATTGCCTTTATTATGTTCCACAATGACTGCAGTTTGAATTCCCTTCTATTTACCTAGGAGGCAGGGATCCATTTCTGAAGAGCTTTATGATTTCTAGTGTTTTATGAAATTTATTTCAATACTTTTGGCTAATTATACCACGATAGCTTCTAAATACCAAATTATATCCATTATTCTTAAGTGTAGCTGGGAATATAATGGTTTGTGGTAATAGTATCATAATCTTTGTATTTAAAGCATTTGGAACGCTGAGATTTAAAATGCCTGGATGTGATGTGATTCTTAGTATTACCTACCTCAGTGCTAGGTAAACATGAATGAACTTCGATGACCTGTGGTGGTCTCCAAGGTTCTGAATGAAGTGGTAAAATTAGTTCCCTTTTATGTCGTATTTTGTAGTTTACCAAGCACTTTCTTCTCAACAACTCTGAGATGGGCAATAAAAGTATTGTTATTAGCACCCTTCTCCCCATCTTCCCATTTCCTGCAGTTTTACAGGAACTCTCCATCCATGTCATCAACTCTGTGCTGACAAAGGATTGTTGGTGCTATCCCAGTCTTTGGCTAAGGCTCAGAGAGGTTACAATTTTTGCCCAAGGCCACAAAGTCATAAATATCAGAGACGAGATTTAAACTCAGATCTTTTGGACGATAACTACTCTAGACACTTGTGTCCGATCTCCATTTTTCCGAAAAGGAAGAATTCACCAAGAAGACAGGTGACTTTGACCAATATCACATAGCTAGTGCATAGGAGAACTGTAGCTTGGACCTGAATTTTATCGTTCTGAATCCAATGATCTTCCTCCTCCAACACATTGCCCTTCTCTCATGATCGAACCTAGATTCAAAGAAGCTTCTCTTCCTGTTATATTTTCTTTCTCTCTGAGAGTTAGGATATGTTCTTTGGTATTGCCAGGGACCTAATGTATTACTTATTTCAAACCACATAGTAAAAGTTAAGTTTTCCCTGTATATATGAACTATCATGAGCCCCAAGGATCATAAGTCAATAAGCCTTTAAGAACCTAGTATGTGTCAGGCCTGTCCTAAGCCCTGGGAATACCAAGAAAGGCAAAAAAATCCCCAAACAATTTCTTCTCTCAAGGAGTTCACAGTCTTAATGGTAGAGACACCAGGCAAATATCACAAACATGGATACACTGGAGATACTCTCAGAGGCACTTGCATTAAGGTGAATCAGGAAAGACTTCCTATAAAGGGTGGAATTTTTAACTGAGACTTGAAGGCAAACAGGAAAGGGTGGAGATAAGGAAGAAGAATATTCTAAACATAAGAGATAATCAGTAAAAGTGCCCAGAATCTAGAGATGGAGTGTCTTCTGTGAGGAAAAACAAGGAATTCGGTGTCATGGGACAGCAAAGAACCTATGTGGTAGGAAGTAAGGTATGAGAAGACTGGAAAGGTAGGAAGGGGCTAGGTTGTAAAGGTTTTGAACATGAAAGGGGGAGATTGTAGGGAAAGGGAGAAGAAGGTAGGCCATAGTGCCACATCATCATTGTACCCCAACAGAGACCTAGTAAATACTGTACAGAAATGGAACCTAGCCTTGGACTTAAGGGTAGGACGTAGGGAGGCCACTTGCAAAAGAACTGAAATAATTCTCCCAAAGGAAAACTATGAAAAACTGGAGTGCACAATGATACAAAGGAAAAAATACTAAATTTAGAGTCAGAGTCCTGGAACTGTGGGCAAAACAATTACCATTAGCAGTGCCACTAAAATATATGGATTGGATTGGATTGAATGTTGTCCTTCATTCTCGAAGAGGACCAAAATGACATCACTATGATAAAGTGAAGTTTCAGGGTGCCCAACTGTGGCTGATCAGACCAATACGAGTTTGGAATGTTCTACTACAAGTTGGGCACAGATAGTCCAAGTGAATGTTTGGGGTAGATACTCCAAATCTGAATATCCTACATTTACTTTGTGATACCTCAATTCAAAGAGCACAGCACCTTTTCTTATGTGGGCACACCATGCTGAGCAGTCCTGTGCCAGTGTCTCCCATGTTTCACAGTCAAATCCAAAGTTCTTGAGAGAGATCTTGGGAGTGTCCTTGTATCGCATCTTCTGACCATCATGTGATCACCTGCCCCATGCGAGTTCTCCATAAAATAGTTTTTTTGACAAGCGTACATTTTGCATTCAAACAACGTGGCCAGACCATTGGAGTAGAGCTCTCTGAAGCAAAGTTTGAATGCTTAGCAGTTCAGCTCGAGCAGGGACATCAGTGTCTGGTACCTTATCCTGCCAGGTGATCCTCAGAAACTTCCCAAGACAGTTCAAATGAAAGCAATTCAGTTTCCTGGCATGGCGCTGGTAGACTGTCCATGTTTCACAGGCATTCAACAATGATGTCAGCACAATGGCTCTGTAGATCTTCAGTTTGGTAGTCAGTCTAATACCTCTTCTCTCCCAAACTTTTCTTCAGAGCCTCCCAAACACTGAGCTAGCCCTGCTGCCTATGCTAATTTTGGCCTAATAATTAGCACCAAGAAAACACAGCTCCATCATCCACCACCACAACATCCATACATGGAACCATTGGTTACAACAAATGGAGAAGATTAGAATGCTGTGGATAAGTTCACTTACCCTGGTAGTGTACTTTCCAGGGATGTACACACTGACAATGAGGTTGATGCATGCATGGAAAATAACACTCCCATGAAGGTGATATCCTATATAGCATAGGAGAGTGTCCTCTTTCAGAAGTATGGAATACTGAGAAGCAGTTCAAATTCTACATTTATAGACTTCATGACTTTGGGCAAGTTATTTCACCTCTCAGGCTCAATTTACTTATCTGTAAAATGAGGGAGCTAGACAAAATGATTGCTAAGGTCCCTTACTACTCTATATCTTATGACACACACACACACATACACACAAACACACACACACAAAAAAAGAAAGTCTTTCCTGATTAACATCCTTCTCCCGCCCCTCTCCTCACTCTGATTCTTCCTCTCCTCAAAGAAAGTGGTTCAGTAGTGTTAATTGACAATAAGATGCTGTAACTAATTCCACTTAGGCATCCAGAAAAAGAAACTAGGAAGAAAAGTGACATGGGAGAGAGCTATACTTGTTAGCTCTTTCCTGTGACTGCTGACATCTATTGTGGGAACTATTTTAATGTGACAATTTTCCACACACTGTGTTATTGGATCTGATTTCCTTTCTTGTAGAAAAGGAAATTCATGGCAGGGAAATATCTAAATTTAGAATCTATTGAGACATTTCTAATTTGGCAGACCAAAAACAAAATTTCTATCACTAATAAATTAACCAGAAAGGATAGAAATCTGAGTTAACAACAAATATGTTTAAAACTTAAAGGGATGCATTTCACATTATCTCCTGGAAATCTTTACCTATTTCCTCATATGGTAGTCCTTATATATGATTGTTGATTTCATTGTAGCATTCCACTGCACTGATATGCCAATTTTTTTCAGCCTTTCTACACCTATTTAGACAATTAGGTTGTCCTTAGTTTTTTGTTTTTTGTTTTTTAAAATTGTTAAGAAGCATTCTCATAAATCTTCCTCAACAAATAAAGAGAATATGTGATGCTACAGAAAGAGCACTGGTCCTATAGGCAGAAGATGTGAATTTGAGTTCCAGCTCTGACACTTACTGTCTATGTCACTCAGAAAATGTCATTCTACTCCCTCTGAGCCACAGTTTCCTCATCTGTTAAGAGGAAATAATAACTTCCCACCTCACAGTGTTTTGTTTAAATTCTAAATCTCTATATACATGTGAGCTAATATTATGGGTCCTTTTTGGTTTTGAGAACACTCAAACTATATTCTTAATAAAGCATCAAAGGATGTATTTTTTTACTTAGTTACAAGAGAGGGTACAGTGTGGAGCTGGGACAAGGGTGAAGAGTCTTTCTTTCTTTCCTAGAAATAACCTCAATGTAAAAACAAAATGCATCCAAAATTATTTTAAAAATATATTTTTTAAAATTCGAGAAAAACTTGAGAAAAAAATACAAAACAACCACAACTCATTTTTTTGAGATCCGTTCTATAGGAACTTTGAAAAATAAATTCCTTTCAAAATTTTAGTAATTAAACTCCCTGGTGTAGCACCCAATATTTACAATGCTTCTGTCAAATTCAACTTGAGTCAATAACCAATACTTCACATGCAGTAGGATCCAATACAAGTATCATTCAATTGCAGAGAATTTATACAATATAGGAGAGCAGCAACACATATAAGAAGCCACTATACTACAACTTTCATTAGCCATTTTCTAGCCCTTTTTAGGATTTTATTATATTATTGGACTTCATGCTAATGACAGGTACATGATAAGCAGCCGCACAATACATGGGCAGGTCAGCAACCTGGGATTATTTTGTTTTATGGCTGTTTGAAGAGGAAATCATTCTAGAGACTTTTAGTATGGTCTTTGCTATCTATTTCATAATTAAAAGGCAGATAAAATGCATGAGATGGAATATGAAACATCTTCACATGAAGCATAAACATATATTTATGTATTTAATGCTTTAAGATTTACATAATCATATGTATATGTGTTCATATATTTACATATATGATCTCATTTTAACTGGGGAAACAGCACAAGACAATGGCAAATGCAGTGACTTTAGAGACAGAGGACCTGGGTTCAAATTCTGCCTCTAATGCTAATTGCATGACCTTGAAAAAATGATTTTTACCTCCATGAGCCTCAGTTTCCTAAATTATAAAATGAATGGATTAGATGAGATGGTTTCTAAGGTTCCTTGTAGCTCTAGGTCTATAATCTCAAATCAGATATAAACCACCATTAAGTTTAATAAGCAAAGCATAAAACCTGATTGGAGTTTTTCCTCAGTGACTGTATGTAACTTTTCTTTTTAGACTATAGTGTGGACAGAATAATGCTATCAGTCTGACAGAATTACAAGTCCTTCTTAATTGCCTTCACAAGGAACTTAAAGATGAAGCAATAACAAGTTAATGTGCCAAAAGACTGGGGGAGGTTAAAGAGAGACAAGTATTTGTGAGGGCTGCCAATAATGACCTCATAGAGATTCTACCCCACTTACCAATAATCAAAGTTATGAGAAGTTTAATGGATGCATCAAAGTAGCATATAGGTAGGTATCTTGGAGGCCTGCCTGGAGTAGGTCATTCTAGCTAGCCTATATAGGTCATAGCTACCTCACCATAAAAAAAGCAGTGAGCTCCTTTTTGCCCGCATAGCATTTGTCTCCTGTTTGTGCTGAGTCTGTGTGTGCCTGCCCTCCTAATAAAATAGCACATTTTCTATTTACCTCAAGCAGTCTTAGGCCTCTATTTTCAGCATCTCCTTTCCCCAGCTCCTTTGTTCATTCCTCGTGCCCTTCTTTTTCAGTCCCTCTCCCACTTAGCTGCTTCCTCACTTTCTACACTCCAGGTACCCAGTACCTTCCTCCTAGCTTTTGACTGCTCCAAACCTCCCACTGTAGGCCAGCTCTTTGGTCTGTTTTAATCTATAACTTTGTCTTCTAAGAGGCTCCCCCACTATATATGTCCCTCCCACAACAGAGAGTTCCCATCTTTCCCCAGCTTTTTATCATAGGATCTAGACTGGAGGTGTTCTTAACCTGAAGGCCATGAACTTTTTAAAATAGCTTAATAGCCATATTTTAACATAATGGGTTTCCTTTTTAATCCTACCTATTTCACTTAAAAATGTTATTCTGAGAAAGGGTCCACAGACTTTACCAGACTGGGAAAGGAGTTCATAATGCAAAAAAGATTAATGACCCCTGCTCCAGAGCTACAGAAAACCTTAAGAATCATCTGATCCAACTCCTTCATGCTATAGATGAAGACACTAAAGGCCAGACTGCCGCAAAATCACAGATTTATAGATCTGGAATGGAAACGGACCTTAGAAGTCATCTGATCAAACTTTGTCATTTCACAAAAAAAAGAAACTGAGATCAAGGTCACATAATCAATGAATATGATAATATGATATGACATGATAAGTCATATATCATCAAAACAGAATTTGCATATCATTTTAAGATTTAAAAATTGCTTTTCATGTGCTCTCTCCCCTGAGCCTCACAAAAAATTTGTGAGGTAGGTACCATTTTTATTCCCATTTTACAGACAAGGAAACTGAGGCTGAGAGAAGGTTAAGTGACAGTAATCAGGACCAAAATTTCAACAGAGGTCCTTTGATTTTAAGTCCACTGTCTTTTGCCTATACCACATTAACTATTATACGCTGCTATTATGCCTCAGTCCTGAGGTGCAAGGTTCTCTGATACAACTTTGATGTTTAATGAAAGGAAACAACTTACAGTACTGAAAAAATCTGGTTTAATCTTAGTCTAAAGTAAGTATAACCCAAGACCCCAAAATCTTGTGTCTTTTCTGTTACACCATTAGGGAAGCTTCCTCTTTTACTCAATTCCTTCCTCCTCTGCTTCAGCTGGCCCTAGACATTCAACTTTGACTGTAGAAAATTATTACTAATTGTAGTAATTTATATGAGCTCCTTATGATTTATGCCTTATTATCATGCAATATATAATAATTATGCATGACATTACACATCAGATTAACTTTTCTATAAGGTTTATTTTATTACATCACTGAATTCTGCTCATATATTCTCAGTCTTCAAAATTTGTTGCGTAGTCATCCATTCACAACTTTTTTAAAAGATTCATTGGTTCAATAGCTGGGGTGTTCAGGGGACCAACATCTCTGGTGCAAGGGCATACTGAGACTTTTTTAGGGCTGCTCATCTACCCTTAGTGTCCACCTTCATTCAAATCTCACCTTTGACTCCAAGAAGCTGTAGCATGCACATCATCAATCCCACCCCATAAACCAGGTCAGCAGTTGGGCTAAACCAAGTTGAGGGTAACTGACAGATCTCAAACATATCAGTGAGTTGGGGGGAAGACTTTCTCTAGCAGAATGGGCAGATGAAAACAATTTGTTCTAACAGCAATGAAGGTGGCTGAAGCAGGTACTGTGGAGAGCTTAGAACTTGATCAGGTATCAAAAATGCTTAGGTCATCCACTGCATCTAGGGCCATCACCAATCATTTTGACTTTTGTCCTGCCACTGGACTTTGATGACTCAAGATGGGAGAATGAGACTGATGACTTTGTACAGCTCTGCCTCAAATAAATCTGATTCATGCACAAGTCAAGACATCACCAGAGATGTTATTCTTCCTCTTCAAAAACAAAGGACAAAAAATTCATCTGCTATGAGGAAGGCACCATGGTAGGTGCTCAAGATTAAAATATGAAAAATAACCTGGCTCTTGACCTACTAAAAGGCTTACAACCTAGAAGAGAGATGAGCCATGTAGATAAATAAATATAGTACCAGTTAGAAAACTCTTAAGTGTATAAAAGAGGAGAGAATAAAAGAAGGAAATCACTTTCTTCTGGGAAGCAGAAGGTGACATGACCCTGTGCAAGGAAGATGTCATGAGAACATGCTGCCTGAGCTAGGACTTGGGGAAGGGGAAGAATGCGATTAGGCAAAGACTAGAGAAAACATTTCATGAATGAAGGCAACATATGTAAAGGACAGTAGAAGATTTGAGCAGGATGAGGTTGTGAGGAACCCCTATTGGCTAGAACATGGAGTGAACAAAGAGAAGAATCATAAAATAAGGCTGGAAAGATAGTTTGGAAATAGACCGTGACAGGCTTGGAAAGTCGCCGTAGAGAAATCTTTCTAAAGAGGCATATTCTCTGCTAGCAGACCACAAACAGGATGAGGCCATGTGAAATGTTCATAATCTATGCAACTGATTTTCTCTGCCCATTCTCCCTCCATCTCCATCCAACCACACCCCCCAATATGTTATCTGATCAGCTCACCCAACTTACTCCTCCTCTCTTTGCCCCCGCATAAAACACTCATGTATACAATGGGCAGCAGTTAGGCAGTTCTCCAGGAATGTCCCCTTCCATCTGTTTTCTGGCACAATTGATTCACCATGTTGTTCAATGTTGGCAGCCTGTGTATACCAGCCAGAGTAGAACAAGCTATGGGAAAGTGATTTCCTGTGAAAATGAGTATAGATTCAAATATCCTAACTACTAGGCTGGCTAGAAGAGAAAGCTGGCTATCCTAATACTGAAAGAAGCTGAAAAAACCCCACCCATTAACCAGAAGCTGAATGCAAAATAATCTCTGTATGAAATCCAAGTGATGCCAGCCAGACCACTTAAAGTGATAGTTTGAACATAAGAAACCCAACCCATTCTCCAAAGCCCAGTGACAACATCACCTCCTACATAAAGCTTGCTTTAATCCCTTCAGCCAGTGATGATCTTTCTTGTGTGCTAATTGTATGCCTCTATGTATTTATGATATTCTAAATTGTATGATTCATTGGAAAAAGTCCTTATATTGGAAAAGATCGAAGGCAAAAGGAAAAGGGGATGGCAGAGGATTAGATGGATAGATAATGTTATAGTAACAATGAACATGAGCTTGGAAAGACTTCAGGGCATAGTGGAGGATAAAAAGGTCTGGCATGTTATGGTCATGACTAAATGATGGAAAAAGAGCAAAATTGTAGGATAGTTATTTTGTATACATCTAATCATACCCTAAGAGATAAGAAACTATTTGTCAAAAGAAGTTATTCCTTATTTATTTTCATATCTCCTCATGGTGCAGTTAAACATAGTAAATGTTTAATAAAAATGTGTTGAGTAAAAGAACATAAGAGGAATGAAGCTGGCCTAGATTTGAGAATGAGTTGAAAACTTTAGCCAAACCAACTTAAATCTGCTTTTAAAATCTGGATAAAGTTCAAATGGCCACATCCTGAAAGAAATTTAAGTTGTTATAAATTAATTGTTAAAATCCATAAAGTTATCGAACTTAGTAAATTGTCTATTGTGTTTATATGTATGCACCAAAGAATTTGATCATTTAAAATACATTTTCTCATAATTTCATCTATTCATGGAATCAGTGTTTCTCAGCTTTTTTTCTACATATTCCTCCTGCCTTTGATAAGAAGATCAACACATTCACAAACAGAAGCTGCATTTCAAAATTAACCCTGACATGTCATATAACTTCAGTTCATTCAAATTCTGGACATTGCTATTCACAAATTTATTATTGGATAAGTCAGTTTTTTCATATAAATTTATTTATTTTCAGTTTTCAACATTCAATTCCACAAAATTCTGAATTTCAAATTTTCTCCCCATCCTCTCCCTCCCCCCATCCCAGGACAGCAGATATTCTGATTGCCCTTTCCTCCAATCTGCCCTCCCTTCTATCATCCTCAGCCCCCTTATCCCTTTCCCATGTGTTTTCCTGTAGGATAAGATAGATTTCTATACCCCATTGCTTATATATCTTATTTCTTAGTTGCATGGAAATCAACCTCTGACATTCTTTTTTGAAACTTTGAGTTCCACATTCTGTCCCAGTTCTCCTCCCCAACTACCCTGATTGAGAAGGCAAGCAATTCGATAAAGGTTTTACCTGTATAGTCATGCAAAACATCTCCATAACAGTGATGTTGTGAAAGACTAACTATATTTTCCTCTATCCTGTCCCATCCTCCATTTATTCAGTTCTCTCCTTTGATCTGTCCTTCTACCAAATTGGTTGCTTCTGATTACCCCTTCCCCCCAATCTGCCATCTCTTTAATTATGCCCCTTCTCTTGTCCCCTCACCCCCTGCTTTCCTGCAGGATAAGATAAATTTCCATACCCAACTGAGTGTGTGTGTTATTCCCTCCCAAAGCCAAATCTGATGAAAGGAAGACTCTCTTACTCCCTCTCACCTTCCCCTCCTTCCCCTCCCTCATAAAAACTTTTTCTCATCTCTTTTATGTAAGATGATTTACTACATTCTACCTCTTCCTTTCTCTTTCTCTTACTACATTCCTCTCAACCCATAATTTTCTTTTTTAGATATCATCCCTTCATATTCAGCTCACCCTGTGCCCTCTTTCTTTCTCTCTCTGTGTCCCTTCTCTCTTTCACTCTTTGTCTCTTTGTGTATCTCTCTGTCTCTGTCTCTCTTTCTGTCTCTCTGTCTTTGTCTCTGTCTCTGTCTCTGTCTCTCTCTGTCTCTCTCTCTCTCTATATATATATGTATGTATATATGCACACATACATACATATATATGTAAAATATATAAAACTTTTATCAAATTGCTTGCCTTCTCAATGAGTGTAGGTGGGGAGGGGGACTGAGACAGAATGTGGAACTCAAACCTTTAAAAAAGAATGTTAGAGGTTGTTTTTACAGGCAACTAGGAAATTAAACATATATATATATACACACACATATATACATAGAGATATACATAGAGATATAGACATGAATATAGATATAGATATGTCCTCCAACTATCCTAATACTGAAAAAGGACTCCTGAGTTACAAATATCATATTTCCATATAGGAATATCAACAGTTCAACTTTAATAAGTCCCTTATGATTTCTCTTTCCTATTTACATTTTCATGATTTCTTGTATTTGGAAGTCAAATTTTCTATTCATCTCTGGTCTTTTCAATAAGAATTCTTGGAAGGCCTCTATTTCACTGAAGTTCCATTTTTTCCCCAGAAGTATTACCCAGTTTTTCTGGGTAGGTGATTCTTGGTTTTAATACTGTCTCCTTTGACCTCTGGAATATCATATGCCATGCCTTCTGATCCCTTAGCGTAGAAGCTGCTAAGTTCTGTGTCATCCTGATTGCGTTTCCACAATACTTGAATTATTTCTTTCTGGCTACTTGTAATATTTTCTCCTTGGCCTGGGAATGCTGGGATTTGGCTATAATATTACTAGGAGTTTTTCTTTTGGGATCTCTTTCAGGAGGTGATCAGTGGATTCTTTCCATTTCTATTTTACTCTCTAGTTCTAGAATATCAGGGAAATTTCCCTTGATCATTTCTTGAAAGATGATGTCTAGATTCTTTTTCTGATCATGGCTTTCAGGTAGTCCAATAATTTAAAAATGATCTCTCCTGAATCCATTTTCCATGTCAGTTGTTTTTCCAATGAAATACTTCACATTGTCTTCTATTTTTTTCATTCTTTTGATTTTGTTTTATAATTTCTTGATTTCTCATAAAATCCTTAGCTTCCATTCACTCCTTTAAAATTTGAAGGAATTCTTTTCTTCAGTGAGCTTTTTAAACTTCTTTTGCCATTTGAGTTCATCTAATTTTAAAGGTATTATTTTATTCAATTTTTTTTTTGTTTCCTTTAGCAAGCTGTTGACTTCTTTTTCATGGTTTTCTTGCATCACCTTATTTCTCTACCCAATTTTTCCTCTATTTCTATTACTTGATTTTCAAAATCCTTTTGGAGCTCTTCCATGACCTGAGACAAAGTCATATTTTTCTTAGAAGCTTTGGATGCAGGAGCTCTGACTTCATTGTCTTCTTTCGGCTGTATGTTTTGATCTTCCTTGTCACCAATGATGTAAGAAAATACCTCTTCACTGAGAAAGTAAGAATCTATAATCTGTTTCTTTCCCCCACTTTGCTCATTTTCCCAGCCAATTACTTGACTTTTGAGCTTTTTCAAGTGGAAGACTCCAGAAGTATCCTCTGTTTCATCAGTGGCTTTATTTGCCCTGGTACTGGAACAAGGGCTGGGAGGGGTTGGGGACCAAACCAGACCATGCTTCCCTCTCAGACAGGGAAGAGATCCTTCTTATTGGCCTTTGAAGCTGTCTTTATCATTTGTGGGTTAAGAAGTCTGGAATCCATAGCAGCTGCCAGCGATTCAGTCTCCTAAGTCCTGCTCCCACTCAGTTCATGCCAGCATGGCCGAAACTGCACTCTGCTCCCAGTTTGGTGCAATAGACCCTTCCTGTCGACCTTCCAGATTGTCTTAGGCTGAAAACTTGTTTCAGTCTGTCATTCTGTGGCTTCTTCTGCTCTAGAATTTGTTTAGAGTCATTTTTTACAGGTTTTTTGAGGGATTTAGGGAGAGAGCTGTAGCAGGTCCATGCTTCTTGCCATGTTGGCATCACCCCAGATCAGATAAGGCAGTTTTAAACACATTAAACTGTCTGACTGCTTGAAGAATAAATTCTTACTTTTTTAGACAGATGTCTGTGGAGTAAAAAGTAGAAGAGATCACTTTTGAAGGGATCACTTGGATTTTGGAGGGAGGAAAATGAAAACAGACTGAAAATGGAAACCTAAAAGGAAAAGGGCAAAGATTAGCACTAAATAATATGAAATTTGCCAATCTTCCAACCTCTTTACCTTTTCTAAACAGATCATTCTCTGCAATACTTTCAAATAACAACCCTTTCAAGAAGTTCAATTGCTTTCTGCCCTCTTACTGTGTTGTAGTTCAGCACATCAATCTTCTTATCAGTCTGAAGAAGGTAAAATGGTATTATTAGTGGGATTCTGGGAATTAATTTTGATTATAACACAATTTAGGAAAATACACTATCATAACTTGATCCCAAAATATTTAAGTGGGCTTGATATTTGAGTTGTGAACATGCTTATTATTTGAGAAGAGTACATTTTCTAGAGTGGAACAAGTAGATGGCACAGTAGGCTTGGTGCAGAGTCTGGAGTTTAAATCTTGCCTCAGATGCTTAGTAGCTGTGGGGTGACCCTGGGCAAGTCACTCTGTTTGCCTTAATTTTCTCATCTGTAAAATAAGCTGGGAAAGCAAGCCACTCCAATATCTTTGCCAAGAAAACTCCTACTGGGGTCAGGAAGAGTCAGATACAATTAAAATATCTAAAATATCTAAATATCTAAAATATCTAAATGACAACAATAACAACAAATGTCTAGAATTTGTTTATTAAGTCAGATATTACTACTTTTTCTTTTTGACTTTTAATCCTGAAAGGATGCCCAAGATGACAACATTTATGAACAGGAAGTGAATGAAGAAACACTAGAAAAGTTCCATTACTTGCCCTTTTCCATATTATCATCTGGCATAACTCTTGAAATGATAGCAATACCTATAAGACAAGAGAATATAAGCACTAATAAATGAAGATGAAATTATTCCTATCTGCATACATCCCATGTTTACTTAGAAAACCCTAGAGTATTAGCAAAGAAACTAAATGAAGCAACTAAAAGCCTGTATCAGTAATTACCCCAACATACACAGGGGTGGGGGGTGAGGAGCTGCTATTACAGGTTCTTTGATATGCTTCTCTAAGAGGAAAGACAACTTTGAGGGGTTAACAATCACTTTAATCAAGCACATGTATCATTCAGGTAGTTCAGGGGGAAAACTTAGAACTTAGAAACTGAACTTAGAAAAAACACAGAGAAATCAAAGATCAACAGACATGGCTTCCTCTGTCTAACCATAATCAATACATACATCACAATTCAACAGACAGGTTCAACTTCCTGACCATTGTTACCAGAGAGAGAAGCACCAACATCTGGGTTTTTCAAAGCCAGAGGGATACTTAATAGCTTCCCAGACTCTTATCTGGCACTCAAACATTCTTCCAAAAACTAAGCCCCTAGGTAAAACTGCACCTCAAAGTCTTTATGCACATTTTAGAGCCAGAGGGCATCACATCCCTTGAGAACCAGTGCCTCATTAAGGCGTGGACCTTCCTACAAATCTTTCCAGGCCCAGCAATGAGTGGGAAAGTTCCTCCTTAATCACATTATTCAGAGTCATTCTCTTTCATATAAACAAAAGCAGCAAAAGATCCCACTTTGCTTGCCCTCACATAGCCTTTGTTAAGTAATGTGAAAAAATTCTAAATTTCTGTAACACAATGATAAAACCAGGAGAAAATAACAACAGAGAAATCTCATTGAAAATGACTACAAAATGCATAAAATATCTGAAAGTTGATCTATATATTCACAACATAGATATATACAATTATAACAAATTTTCACAGAAATGAAGGAAGATGTAAATAGACAAATGGTCATTGACCATGGCTAGACCATGACTAAATAAAAATGACACCTAATTTAATTTATATATTCAATGTCATACCAATCAAACTAACAAGGACTTACTTTCTAGATCAAGACAGAATAAAATATAGATCAAGACAGATAAAATTAGAAGATCAGTTGGATAAATAAAGACCATAATCTCAGGGAAATGATGGAAAACAATAGGATTGAAGGGAGAATAGTACTTGCAGCCTGCAACCAATATTAGAGAGTAGTAACCACCAAACCTATTTTGATTACAAAAATAATTTTTTTCTAAAAAAATGTATGTTAGTGGAGTGTACTAGAGAAACAAGGATCAGACACAACTAAACTTAGCAGTGTTCAATAAATCTAATAACATAAATTATGTTGGAGGAAGGTTTCCTGTTCAATTAGTCCTCATGGGGAAACTGGGAAATAATTTTACAAAAAAAAGAGTTTTATATAGCATGAAATCAATATGTTCCAAGCAAATAGACTAAATATAAAAGATCACATTTTTTTTTAGATGGAGGGAAATAGAAGTATCTTTTTTATAGCTATGAGTAGGAGGATGTTATAAAATACATAACAGATCAGGGAGACAGAAGATTACAAAATACATATTAGAAAATTCTGATGAAATTTTGGTACACTGATGAAAAGGAAAAAATTTTGTACAGTAAAAATCAACATATATGAGTAATTCAAAGAAGCACAGTAAGACTTCTATGAACTGATGCAGAATAAAGTAAACAGAACCAATAATACAATGAACATATTATTTCAGCAATTATAAAACAGAGCATTAAATAAAATCAAACACTCCATGATTATAATGAATGATAATCTAGAGAAGAAATATGGAAATGAACTTCCTTTATTTCTTTTTTTTTTTTTGGTTTATTTATTTTTAGTTTTCAATATTCACTTTCACAAAATTTTGAGTTCCAAATTTTCTCCCCATCTCTCCCCTCCCCCCACCCCATAATGCCTTGCATTCTGACTACCCCATCCCTGAATGTGCCCTCCTTTCTATCACACTCCTCCCTTCCCTATCCCCATCTTCTCTCTTTTCTTGTAGGGCAAGATAGATTGCTATACCCCATTATCTGTATTTCTTATTTCCCAGTTATATGCAAAGGCAATTCTCAAAATTCGTTCCTAAAACTTTGAGTTCCAACTTCTCTTCCTTCCTCCCTCCCTCCCCATCCCCACTGAGAAGGCAAGCAATTCAATATAGGCTATATATGTGTAGTTTTGCAAAAGACTTTCATAAAAGTCATGTTGTGTAAGACAAACTATATTTCCCTCCATCCTATCCTGCCCCCCATTTCTTATTTTTTCTCTTTTGACCTTGTGTCAAAAGTGTTTACTTCTATTTACTCCTTCCTCCCATTTGCCCTCCCTGCCCTGCCACACCACTTGTCCCCTTCTCCCCTACTTTTCTGTAGTGTAAGATAGATTTTCATACCAAATTTAGTGAGCATGTTATTCTCTCCTTAACCAAAGTGTGAAGAGAGTTTCACTTTTTCCCTCTCACCTCCTCTCTTTTCCCCTCCATTGAAAAAGCTTTTTCTTGTCTCTTTTATGAGGAATAATTTGCCTCATTCCATTTCTCCCTTTTTCCTCCCAATATATTCCTCTCTCACCCCTTAATTTTATTTTTTAGATATCATCTCTTCTTATTCAACTCACCCTGTGCTCTCTCTCTATGTGTGGCTGTGTGCATATATATATGTATATATATGTACATGTGTGTGTTTGTGTGTGTATAATCCCTCCAATTACCCAAATACTGAGAAAAGTCTCAAGAGTTACAAATATTGCCAGTGCTCCTCCTCACCTCAGGGTCAGGCTCAGGGCTGAGATTCAGATCAGAGGCTCAATTCCCCAAGGGGCTTTAGGCATAAGGCCCCAAAAATGGATGCTGCTGCTATACTGGCTGCTGCCTGCAGTCTAGACTACGTTCCTTTCTCCTGGGTGGAGGAGTTTTCTCATTGATCTTTGAAGCTGTCTTTGGTGTTTGTGGATTGAGCAGTCTGGAAACTGCTGCTGCCACCAGTGGTGCCCTGATGTCTGTTATGGGTCCTGTCCCTGCTGCATCACATGGCCCATGCTGGGCTGCTCTCTGCTCCACGCCCAGATTTTCAGGCTGTCTTGGGCTAGAAATCTCTTTCACTCTGTTCTTTCGTGGCTTCTGCTGCTCTAGATTTGTTTAGACTCACTTTTTACAGTTATTATATAGACTATGTGAGGAAACTTCTACAGGTCTGTCTTTCTACTCTACCATCTTGGCTCTACTCCCCCTTCTCCTCCCCTCTGCCTCCAAATCCCAACCTCCATTATTTCTGTGAAAAGATAGAGGATGATGAGTATGGAATGCCCCATTCTATAAAATGAAGGAGTTGTACTAGATTATTTCCAAGGTCTTTTACAACTCTAAAGCAATGACATTATGATTTAATTCTTACCCTGTCAAAGATAGTTGATGTCAGTTGATTTTTCTAGTCTTTTGTTGTTGTTGTTGCTGTTGCTGTTGTTGTCCCAGGAAAGGCTTGTTGGGTGGGAGAAGAAATTATTTCCAGAAATGTCTATGATTTTAAAACAAAAGGAGAGAAAAAAAGTTTTGGGACTGTTTTCTAAACATGTTGAAAAGTCTCTAATAAGGCTGTGGGTATGAAATGGTCAGTTCTGTCAAATAAAATATATGTATTAGACAGGGTGTGCCAGAGTCAGCTTGAATAAACCCACAAAAACTTATTTTTAAATTTTCAGTATAAGAAGTTTTAACTTGGAGATTAGACGTGCTACAAATGAGGGCTTGTCTTATAGTTTTTTAGATTTATAGATTTTTAGACTTGTGATAGAGAAAATGTTAAAAATGTAGATGAAAACTAAAAGTGTGTCATGTATACTTTTCCCCTAGAAATATGGTTGTTAAATATTTACCAGAACACTGCTGGTTGGGCTTCATCTGTCCCACATGGAAGTAGCGCCAGGCATGGGAGTTCTAGATGTCTAGTATTTAGCCAAGGCCTCAATAGCAGAGTGATTTGAAATATAATTCATAAATGATAATCAGAGTAAAGTCATCAATATCAAAAAGTGATGTAGGTAGCCAGGAGTCAAAGTAACAGGTAACAAGTGAGAAGGACAGTAAAGAGAACAAAATCAGGAAACATGGAAGGCCATCAGAAACACAGGGTTGTGGACTATCCATGAGATTGTTCACTTCACTCATTGTGTTGGTGATGGCATTATTGTTAGTATTGGGTTTCATATACCACCACCCTCACCCCACCCCCCAACTCCCTTAAAAGCAACATGGATGCTGGCTTGGACAGAATGCCACCTATTCTATATCAATCATCC